>NW_027461776.1:736015-816015 GCF_050947455.1 Rhinoderma darwinii
TATATATATACCCATCAGCTCCCCCGCAGGATCTCTATAGTAATGACATGTAATATATATATACCCATCAGCTCCCCCGCAGGATCTCTATAGTAATGACATGTAATATATATATATCCCCATCAGCTCCCCCGCAGGATCTCTATAGTAATGACATGTAATATATATATATCCCCATCAGCTCCCCCGCAGGATCTCTATAGTAATGACATGTAATATATATATATCCCCACCAGCTCCCCCGCAGGATCTCTATAGTAATGACAAGTAATATATACCCATCAGCTCCCCCGCAGGATCTCTATAGTAATGACATGTAATATATATACCCATCAGCTCCCCCGCAGGATCTCTATAGTAATGACATGTAATATATATATACCCATCAGCTCCCCCGCAGGATCTCTATAGTAATGACATGTAATATATATATACCCATCAGCTCCCCCGCAGGATCTCTATAGTAATGACATGTAATATATATATATACCCATCAGCTCCCCCGCAGGATCTCTATAGTAATGACATGTAATATATATACCCATCAGCTCCCCCGCGGGGTCTTCTGTGTAGTAACAATTGTATAAATAAAATCTTAACTTTACAGCTCAAATAACACCCAATATTGTGGTAATAGAGGGCGCTATAGAGCAGGGCCGGGGGACACTGAACATGTGACCTCGATTACCAGTAATGAACTCATTTTAGGCCATGCCCCCTTTTGCATGCTACACCACTGAATATTTATCCTGAGCCTGCTGTGTATAATGTACCCCGACACTGCCCCCCACACTATAATGTACCCCGACACTGCCCCCCACACTATAATATACCCCGACACTGCATAACATACCCCGACACTGCCCCCCCCACACTATAATATACCCCGACACTGCATAACATACCCAGACACTGCATAACATACCCCGACACTGCATAACATACCCCGACACTGCATAACATACCCCGACACTGCATAACATACCCCGACACTGCATAACATACCCCGACACTGCATAACATACCCCGACACTGCATAACATACCCCGACACTGCATAACATACCCCGACACTGCATAACATACCCCGACACTGCATAACATACCCCGACACTGCATAACATACCCCGACACTGCATAACATACCCCGACACTGCATAACATACCCCGACACTGCATAACATACCCCGACACTGCATAACATACCCCGACACTGCATAACATACCCCGACACTGCATAACATACCCCGACACTGCATAACATACCCCGACACTGCATAACATACCCCGACACTGCATAACATACCCCGACACTGCATAACATACCCCGACACTGCATAACATACCCCGACACTGCATAACATACCCCGACACTGCATAACATACCCCGACACTGCATAACATACCCCGACACTGCATAACATACCCCGACACTGCATAACATACCCCGACACTGCATAACATACCCCGACACTGCATAACATACCCCGACACTGCATAACATACCCCGACACTGCATAACATACCCCGACACTGCATAACATACCCCGACACTGCATAACATACCCCGACACTGCATAACATACCCCGACACTGCATAACATACCCCGACACTGCATAACATACCCCGACACTGCATAACATACCCCGACACTGCATAACATACCCCGACACTGCATAACATACCCCGACACTGCATAACATACCCCGACACTGCCCCCCCACACTGCATAATATGCCCCAACACTGCCCCCCCACACTAATACCCCCCGACACTGCATAATATACCCCGACACTATAATATGCCCCAACACTGCCCCCCCACACTGCATAATATGCCCCAACACTGCCCCCCCCACACTAATACCCCCCGACACTGCATAATATACCCCGACACTATAATATACCCCGACACTGCCCCCCCCCCACACTATAATATACCCCGACACTGCCCCCCCCCCACACTATAATATACCCCGACACTGCCCCCCCCCACACTATAATATACCCCGACACTGCCCCCCCCCACACTATAATATACCCCGACACTGCCCCCCCCACACTATAATATACCCCGACACTGCCCCCCCCACACTATAATATACCCCGACACTGCCCCCCCCCACACTATAATATACCCCGACACTGCCCCCACACACAGAATAATGTCCCCATAGCTGCCTCCACACAGTATAATGTCCCCATAGCTGCCTCCACACAGTATAATGTCCCCATAGCTGCCTCCACACAGTATAATGCCCCCATAGCTGCCCCCACACAGTATAATGCCCCCATAGCTGCCCCCACACAGTATAATGTCCCCATAGCTGCCCCCACACAGTATAATGCCCCATAGCTGCCACCACACAGTATAATGCCCCCATAGCTGCCCCCACACAGTATAATGTCCCCATAGCTGCCCCCACACAGTATAATGTCCCCATAGCTGCCCCCACACAGTATAATGTCCCCATAGCTGCCTCCACACAGTATAATGTCCCCATAGCTGCCCCCACACAGTATAATGTCCCCATAGCTGCCCCCACAGTATAATGTCCCCATAGCTGCCCCCACACAGTATAATGTCCCCATAGCTGCCTCCACACAGTATAATGTCCCCATAGCTGCCCCCACACAGTATAATGCCCCCCATAGCTGCCTCCACACAGTATAATGCCCCCCATAGCTGCCACCATACAGTATAATGTCCCCATAGCTGCCGCCACACAGTATAATGCCCCCATAGCTGCCCCCACACAGTATAATGTCCCCATAGCTGCCTCCACACAGTATAATGTCCCCATAGCTGCCCCCACACAGTATAATGCCCCATAGCTGCCACCACACAGTATAATGTCCCCATAGCTGCCCCCACACAGTATAATGTCCCCATAGCTGCCCCCACACAGTATAATGTCCCCATAGCTGCCCCACACAGTATAATGCCCCATAGCTGCCACCACACAGTATAATGTCCCCATAGCTGCCCCCACACAGTATAATGTCCCCATAGCTGCCTCCACACAGTATAATGTCCCCATAGCTGCCCCCACACAGTATAATGCCCCCCATAGCTGCCTCCACACAGTATAATGCCCCCCATAGCTGCCACCATACAGTATAATGTCCCCATAGCTGCCGCCACACAGTATAATGCCCCCATAGCTGCCCCCACAGTATAATGTCCCCATAGCTGCCTCCACACAGTATAATGTCCCCATAGCTGCCCCCACACAGTATAATGCCCCATAGCTGCCACCACACAGTATAATGTCCCCATAGCTGCCCCCACACAGTATAATGTCCCCATAGCTGCCCCCACACAGTATAATGTCCCCATAGCTGCCCCACACAGTATAATGCCCCATAGCTGCCACCACACAGTATAATGTCCCCATAGCTGCCCCCACACAGTATAATGTCCCCATAGCTGCCTCCACACAGTATAATGTCCCCATAGCTGCCTCCACACAGTATAATGCCCCATAGCTGCCCCCACACAGTATAATGCCCCCATAGCTGCCCCCACACAGTATAATGCCCCCATAGCTGCCTCCACACAGTATAATGCCCCCATAGCTGGCCCACACAGTATAATGTCCCCATAGCTGCCACCACACAGTATAATGCCCCCATAGCTGCCACCACACAGTATAATGTCCCCATAGCTGCCCCCACACAGTATAATGTCCCCATAGCTGCCCCCACACAGTATAATGTCCCCATAGCTGCCTCCACACAGTATAATGTCCCCATAGCTGCCTCCACACAGTATAATGTCCCCATAGCTGCCTCCACACAGTATAATGCTCCCCATAGCTGGCCCACACAGTATAATGTCCCCATAGCTGCCTCCACACAGTATAATGCCCCCATAGCTGCCTCCACACAGTATAATGCCCCCATAGCTGCCTCCACACAGTATAATGCTCCCCATAGCTTCTCCACACAGTATAATGTCCCCATAACTGCCCCCACACAGTATAATGTCCCCATAGCTGCCCCCACACAGTATAATGCCCCCATAGCTGCCCCCACACAGTATAATGCCCCCATAGCTGCCCCCACACAGTATAATGTCCCCATAGCTGCCCCCACACAGTATAATGTCCCCATAGCTGCCCCCACACAGTATAATGTCCCCATAGCTGCCCCCACACAGTATAATGTCCCCATAACTGCCCCCACACAGTATAATGTCCCCATAACTGCCTCCACACAGTATAATGTCCCCATAGCTGCCTCCACACAGTATAATGTCCCCATAGCTGCCACCACACAGTATAATGTCCCCATAGCTGCCTCCACACAGTATAATGTCCCCATAGCTGCCACCACACAGTATAATGTCCCCATAGCTGCCTCCACACAGTATAATGTCCCCATAGCTGCCTCCACACAGTATAATGTCCCCATAGCTGCCCCCACACAGTATAATGTCCCCCATAGCTGCCTCCACACAGTATAATGTCCTCATAGCTGCCTCCACACAGTATAATGCCCCATAGCTGCCTCCACACAGTATAATGTCCCCATAGCTGCCTCCACACAGTATAATGCCCCCATAGCTGCCTCCACACAATATAATGCCCCATAGCTGCCTCCAGACAGTATAATGCCCCCATAACTGCCCCCACACAGTATAATGCCCCCATAGCTGCCCCACACAGTATAATGCCCCATAGCTGCCTCCAGACAGTATAATGCCCCCATAACTGCCCCCACACAGTATAATGCCCCCATAGCTGCCTCCACACAGTATAATGTCCCCATAGCTGCCCCCACACAGTATAATGTCCCCATAGCTGCCCCCACACAGTATAATGTCCCCATAGCTGCCTCCACACAGTATAATGTCCCCATAGCTGCCCCCACACAGTATAATGCCCCCATAGCTGCCTCCACACAGTATAATGCCCCATAGCTGCCTCTACACAGTATAATGCCCCCATAGCTGCCCACCACACAGTATAATGCCCCCATAGCTGCCTCCACACAGTATAATGCCCCCATAGCTGCCTCCACACAGTATAATGCCCCCATAGCTGCCTCCACAGTATAATGCCCCCATAGCTGCCTCCACACAGTATAATGCCCCATAGCTGCCACCACACAGTATAATGCCCCATAGCTACCTCCACACAGTATAATGTCCCCATAGCTGCCTCCACACAGTATAATGTCCCCATAGCTGCCCCCACACAGGATAATGCCCCCATAGCTGCCTCCACACAGTATAATGTCCCCATAACTGCCTCCACACAGTATAATGTCCCCATAGCTGCCCCCACACAGGATAATGCCCCCATAGCTGCCTCCACACAGTATAATGTCCCCATAACTGCCTCCACACAGTATAATGTCCCCATAGCTGCCACCACACAGTATAATGTCCTTATAGTACACGCAGAGGAGCCCCCCCCCTCTATATACCGGTGATATGTATACACACAGAGGAGCCCCCCTCTATATACCGGTGATATGTATACACACAGAGGAGCCCCCCCTCTATATACCGGTGATATGTATACACACAGAGGAGCCCCCCCCCCCCTCTATATACCGGTGATATGTATACACACAGAGGAGCCCCCCCCTCTATATACCGGTGATATGTATACACACAGAGGAGCCCCCCCCTCTATATACCGGTGATATGTATACACACAGAGGAGCCCCCGCTCTATATACCGGTGATATGTATACACACAGAGGAGCCCCCCCCCTCTATATACCGGTGATATGTATACACACAGAGGAGCCCCCCCCCCCCTCTATATACAGGTGATATGTATACACACAGAGGAGACCCCCCCTCTATATACCGGTGATATGTATACACACAGAGGAGCCCCCCCTCTATATACCGGTGATATGTATACACACAGAGGAGCCCCCCCTCTATATACCGGTGATATGTATACACACAGAGGAGCCCCCCCCCTCTATATACCTGTGATATGTATACACACAGAGGAGCCCCCGCTCTATATACCGGTGATATCTGTATACACACGGTGGCCCCGTTTGGACAGATGTCTTACTACACCCGCCCCTCCTCCACTCACCGGTCCGGGTTTCACTCCGGTTCTGCTGTCAATGAGTACGCGCCTTCCGCTCTATAGCGCCATCACCTGTCGTCACGGGGCGGGGCCTCACGCGTCACCAAGGTTACGCTAGCGTCCATAGTGACCTTCTCAGGTTAACATGTAAGAGTTCGGGGTGTTGGAGAGAACCGGCCCGCTCCCGCCCCTCTCACCTGGTAACGGTAACAAACGGGAGGGGCGACTGCAGAAGTCGCGGCTCAGTAAAGGGCCTGCAGCCGCAGTAACAGCGCCAGAACTACAACTCCCAAAGTTCCCTGCGCTCTGACGTCACAGAATGCCGGCATGTTTTTGATTAGCCGTAAAGCTAGATGGGCGTACCAAGGACCAGTTTGTATGGGACGTACCAAGGACCGGTTTGTATGGGACGTGCGGCACGGCGCCTCCTGTCTACAAATATAGTCTACGCGTGACAGGGGTGACGTCAGCACTCGGTTACCAGGGAGACGGAGCTTAAGAAAACGCCCAGTTGTATTTCCGCGTCAGCGTGACTCAGCCCGACACCTACGGCCGACAACCTGATAGAGCGGTTACCTGACCCTAGACCCGCAATGTCCCACCTCCAGTCACCCGGCGCCATATTAATCGCCAGAGGATCCCGCCTTTTACCTGGGAACAGGGATGAGTGACATGTAGCGGAATGATGAATTTATCCCGTTATACGGGACCGGTGGTCATGTGACGCCATACACTCCTCGTTATCTGTCATGTGTCCAATATCACCTCAAATAGAAATCTGGGAGGACAGACGCGATCTGGCGAAAAACGCCTAAATCTCACTGAACGCCCACTACATCCTACTGAACGCCCACTACATCCTACTGAACGCCCACTACATCCTACTGAACGCCCACTACATCCTACTGAACGCCCACTACATCCTACTGAACGCTCACTACATCCTACTGAACGCCGACTACATCCTACTGAACGCCCACTACATCCTACTGAACATCTACTACATCCTACTGAACGCCCACTACATCCTACTGAACGCCCACTACATCCTACTAAACGCCCACTACATCCTACTGAACGCCCACTACATCCTACTGAACGCCCACTACATCCTACTGAACGCCCACTACATCCTACTGAACGCCCACTACATCCTACTGAACGCCCACTACATCCTACTGAACGCCCACTACATCCTACTGAACGCCCACTACATCCTACTGAACGCCCACTACATCCTACTGAACGCTCACTACATCCTACTGAACGCCCACTACATCCTACTGAACGCCCACTACATCCTACTAAACGCCCACTACATCCTACTGAACGCCCACTACATCCTACTGAACGCCCACTACATCCTACTGAACGCCCACTACATCCTACTGAACGCCCACTACATCCTACTGAACGCTCACTACATCCTACTGAACGCTCACTACATCCTACTGAACGCCCACTACATCCTACTGAACGCCCACTACATCCTACTGAACGCTCACTACATCCTACTGAACGCCCACTACATCCTACTGAACGCTCACTACATCCTACTGAACGCCCACTACATCCTACTGAACGCTCACTACATCCTACTGAACGCCCACTACATCCTACTGAACGCCCACTACATCCTACTGAACGCCCACTACATCCTACTGAACGCCCACTACATCCTACTGAACGCCCACTACATCCTACTGAACCCCACTACATCCTACTGAACGCTCACTACATCCTACTGAACGTCCATTACATCCTACTGAACTCTCACTACATCCTACTGAACGCTCACTACATCCTACTGAACGCCCACTACATCCTACTGAACGCCCACTACATCCTACTGAACGCCCACTACATCCTACTGAACGCTCACTACATCCTACTGAACGCCCACTACATCCTACTGAACGCCCACTACATCCTCCTGAACGCCCACTACATCCTCCTGAACGCCCACTACATCCTACTGAACGCCCACTACATCCTACTGAACGCCCACTACATCCTACTGAACGCTCACTACATCCTACTGAACGCCCACTACATCCTACTGAACGCCCACTACATCCTACTGAACGCCCACTACATCCTACTGAACGCCCACTACATCCTACTGAACGCCCACTACATCCTACTGAACGCTCACTACATCCTACTGAACGTCCATTACATCCTACTGAACGCCCACTACATCCTACTGAACGCCCACTACATCCTACTGAACGCCCACTACATCCTACTGAACGCCCACTACATCCTACTGAACGTCCATTACATCCTACTGAACGCCCACTTCATCCTACTGAACGCCCACTACATCCTACTGAACGCCCACTACATCCTACTGAACACCCACTAAATCCTACTGAACGCCCACTACATCCTACTGAACGCCTACTACATCCTACTGAACGCCCACTACATCCTACTAAACGCCTACATCCTACTGAACGCCCACTACATCCTACTGAACGCCGACTACATCCTACTGAACGCCCACTACATCCTACTGAACGCCCACTACATCCTACTGAACGCTCACTACATCCTACTGAACGCCCACTACATCCTACTGAAAGCTCACTACATCCTACTGAACGCCCACTACATCCTACTGAACGCCCACTACATCCTACTGAACGTCCATTACAATCTACTGAACGCCCACTACATCCTACTGAACGCTCACTACATCCTACTGAACGCTCACTACATCCTACTGAACGCTCACTACATCCTACTGAACGCCCACTACATCCTACTAAACGCCTACATCCTACTGAACGCCCACTACATCCTACTGAACGCCCACTAAATCCTACTGAACGCTCACTACATCCTACTGAACGCCCACTACATCCTACTGAACATCTACTACATCCTACTGAACGCCCACTACATCCTACTGAACATCTACTACATCCTACTGAACTTCCATTACATCCTACTGAACGCTCACTACATCCTACTGAACGCTCACTACATCCTACTGAACGCCCACTACATCCTACTGAACGCCCACTACATCCTACTGAACGTCCATTACATCCTACTAAACGCTCACTACATCCTACTGAACGCTCACTACATCCTACTGAACGCTCACTACATCCTACTGAACGTCCATTACATCCTACTGAACGCTCACTACATCCTACTGAACGCCCACTACATCCTACTGAACGCCCACTACATCCTCCTGAACGCCCACTACATCCTCCTGAACGCCCACTACATCCTACTGAACGCCCACTACATCCTACTGAACGCCCACTACATCCTACTGAACGCTCACTACATCCTACTGAACGCCCACTACATCCTACTGAACGCCCACTACATCCTACTGAACGCCCACTACATCCTACTGAACGCCCACTACATCCTACTGAACGCTCACTACATCCTACTGAACGTCCATTACATCCTACTGAACGCCCACTACATCCTACTGAACGCCCACTACATCCTACTGAATGCCCACTACATCCTACTGAACGCCCACTACATCCTACTGAACGTCCATTACATCCTACTGAACGCCCACTACATCCTACTGAACGCCCACTACATCCTACTGAACGCCCACTACATCCTACTGAACACCCACTACATCCTACTGAACGCCCACTACATCCTACTGAACGCCCACTACATCCTACTGAACGCCCACTACATCCTACTAAACGCCTACATCCTACTGAACGCCCACTACATCCTACTGAACGCCGACTACATCCTACTGAACGCCCACTACATCCTACTGAACGCCCACTACATCCTACTGAACGCTCACTACATCCTACTGAACGCCCACTACATCCTACTGAACGCTCACTACATCCTACTGAACGCCCACTACATCCTACTGAACGCCCACTACATCCTACTGAACGTCCATTACATCCTACTGAACGCCCACTACATCCTACTGAACGCTCACTACATCCTACTGAACGCTCACTACATCCTACTGAACGCTCACTACATCCTACTGAACGCTCACTACATCCTACTGAACGCCCACTACATCCTACTAAACGCCTACATCCTACTGAACGCCCACTACATCCTACTGAACGCCCACTAAATCCTACTGAACGCTCACTACATCCTACTGAACGCCCACTACATCCTACTGAACATCTACTACATCCTACTGAACGCCCACTACATCCTACTGAACATCTACTACATCCTACTGAACTTCCATTACATCCTACTGAACGCTCACTACATCCTACTGAACGCTCACTACATCCTACTGAACGCCCACTACATCCTACTGAACGCCCACTACATCCTACTGAACGTCCATTACATCCTACTAAACGCTCACTACATCCTACTGAACGCTCACTACATCCTACTGAACGCTCACTACATCCTACTGAACGTCCATTACATCCTACTGAACGCTCACTACATCCTACTGAACGCCCACTACATCCTACTGAACGTCCATTACATCCTACTAAACGCTCACTACATCCTACTGAACGCTCACTACATCCTACTGAACGTCCATTACATCCTACTGAACGCTCACTACATCCTACTGAACGCCCACTACATCCTACTGAACGCTCACTACATCCTACTGAACGCCCACTACATCCTACTGAACGCCCACTACATCCTACTGAACGCCCACTACATCCTACTGAACGCCCACTACATCCTACTGAACGCTCACTACATCCTACTGAATGCCCACTACATCCTACTGAACGCTCACTACATCCTACTGAACGCCCACTACATCCTACTGAACGCCCACTACATCCTACTGAACGTCCATTACATCCTACTGAACGCCCACTACATCCTACTGAACGCTCACTACATCCTACTGAACGCTCACTACATCCTACTGAACGCTCACTACATCCTACTGAACGCTCACTACATCCTACTGAACGCCCACTACATCCTACTAAACGCCTACATCCTACTGAACGCCCACTACATCCTACTGAACGCCCACTACATCCTACTGAACGCTCACTACATCCTACTGAACGCTCACTACATCCTACTGAACGCTCACTACATCCTACTGAACGTCCATTACATCCTACTGAATGCTTACTACATCCTACGGAACGGTCACTAAATCCTACTGAACGCTCACTACATCCTACTGAACGTCCATTACATCCTACTGAACGTTCACTACATCCTACTGAACGCCCACTACATCCTACTGAACATCTACTACATCCTACTGAACGCCCACTATATCCTACTGAACGCCCACTACATCCTACTGAACATCTACTACATCCTACTGAACGCCCACTACATCCTACTGAACGCTCACTACATCCTACTGAACGCCCACTACATCCTACTGAACGCCCACTACATCCTACTGAACGTCCATTACATCCTACTGAACGCTCACTACATCCTACTGAACGCTCACTACATCCTACTGAACGCTCACTACATCCTACTGAACGTCCATTACATCCTATTGAACGCTCACTACATCCTACTGAACGCCCACTACATCCTACTGAACGCTCACTACATCCTACTGAACGCTCACTACATCCTACTGAACGCTCACTACATCCTACTGAACGCTCACTACATCCTGCTGAACGCTCACTACATCCTACTGAACGTCCATTACATCCTACTGAACGCTCACTACATCCTACTGAACGTTCACTACATCCTACTGAACATCTACTACATCCTACTGAACGCCCACTATATCCTACTGAACGCCCACTACATCCTACTGAACGCCCACTACATCCTACTGAACGCCCACTACATCCTACTGAACATCTACTACATCCTACTGAACGCCCACTACATCCTACTGAAAGCCTAAATCCCACTGAACGCCTAAATCCTACTGAACTCTCACTACATCCTACTGAACGCCTAAATCCTACTGTACACCCACTACATCCTACTGAACGCCTAAATCCTACTGTACACCCACTACATCCTACTGAACGCCCACTACATCCTACTGAACGCCTAAATCCTACTAAACGCCCACTACATCCTACTGAACACCCACTACATCCTACTGAACGCCACTACATCCTACTGAACGCCCTTTACATCCTACTGAACGCCCACTACATCCTACTGAACCCCACTACATCCTACTGAACGCTCACTACATCCTACTGAACGTCCATTACATCCTACTGAACGCTCACTACATCCTACTGAACGCTCACTACATCCTACTGAACGCTCACTACATCCTACTGAATGTCCATTACATCCTACTGAACGCTCACTACATCCTACTGAACGCCCACTACATCCTACTGAACGCCCACTACATCCTACTGAACGCCCACTACATCCTACTGAACGTCCATTACATCCTACTGAACGCTCACTACATCCTACTGAACGCCCACTACATCCTACTGAACATCTACTACATCCTACTGAACGCCCACTATATCCTACTGAACGCCCACTACATCCTACTGAACGCCCACTACATCCGACTGAACGCCCACTACATCCTACTGAACATCTACTACATCCTACTGAACGCCCACTACATCCTACTGAACGCCCACTACATCCTACTGAACGCTCACTACATCCTACTGAACGCCTAAATCCTACTAAACTCTCACTACATCCTACTGAACGCCTAAATCCTACTAAACGCCCACTATATCCTACTGAACACCCACTACATCCTACTGAACGCCCACTACATCCTACTGAACGCCCACTACATTCTACTGAACATCTACTACATCCTACTGAACGCCCACTACATCCTACTGAACGCCCACTACATCCTACTGAACGTCCATTACATCCTACTGAAGGCTCACTACATCCTACTGAACGCTCACTACATCCTACTGAACGCTCACTACATCCTACTGAACGTCCATTACATCCTACTGAACGCTCACTACATCCTACTGAACGCCCACTACATCCTACTGAACATCTACTACATCCTACTGAACGCCCACTATATCCTACTGAACGCCCACTACATCCTACTGAACGCCCACTACATCCTACTGAACGCCCACTACATCCTACTGAACGCCCACTACATCCTACTGAACGCCCACTACATCCTACTGAACATCTACTACATCCTACTGAACGCCCACTACATCCTACTGAAAGCCTAAATCCCACTGAACGCCTAAATCCTACTGAACTCTCACTTCATCCTACTGAACGCCTAAATCCTACTAAACGCCCACTACATCCTACTGAACACCCACTACATTCTACTGAACGCCCACTACATCCTACTGAACGCCCACTACATCCTACTGAACATCTACTACATCCTACTGAACGCCCACTACATCCTACTGAACGCCCACTACATCCTACTGAACGTCCATTACATCCTACTGAACGCTCACTACATCCTACTGAACGCTCACTACATCCTACTGAACGCTCACTACATCCTACTGAACGTCCATTACATCCTACTGAACGCTCACTACATCCTACTGAACACCCACTACATCCTACTGAACATCTACTACATCCTACTGAACGCCCACTATATCCTACTGAACGCCCACTACATCCTACTGAACGCCCACTACATCCTACTGAACGCCCACTACATCCTACTGAACATCTACTACATCCTACTGAACGCCCACTACATCCTACTGAAAGCCTAAATCCCACTGAACGCCTAAATCCTACTGAACTCTCACTACATCCTACTGAACGCCTAAATCCTACTGTACACCCACTACATCCTACTGAACGCCTAAATCCTACTGTACACCCACTACATCCTACTGAACAATTAAATCCTACTAAACGCCCACTACATCCTACTGAACGCCTAAATCCTACTAAACGCCCACTACATCCTACTGAACACCCACTACATCCTACTGAACGCCCACTACATCCTACTGAACGCCCACTACATCCTACTGAACGCTCACTACATCCTACTGAACGCCCACTACGTCCTACTGAACGCTCACTACATCCTACTGAACGCCCACTACATCCTACTGAACGCCCACTACATCCTACTGAACGTCCACTACATCCTACTGAACGCCCACTACATCCTACTAAACGCCTACATCCTACTGAACGCCCACTACATCCTACTGAACGCCCACTAAATCCTACTGAACGCTCACTACATCCTACTGAACGCTCACTACATCCTACTGAACGTCCATTACATCCTACTGAATGCTCTCTACATCCTACTGAACGTCCATTACATCCTACTGTATGCTCACTACATCCTACTGAACGGCCACTACATCCTACTGAACATCTACTACATCCTACTGAACGCCCACTACATCCTACTGAACGTCCATTACATCCTACTGAACGCTCACTACATCCTACTGAACGCCCACTACATCCTACTGAACATCTACTACATCCTACTGAACGCCCACTACATCCTACTGAACATCTACTACATCCTACTGAACTTCCATTACATCCTACTGAACGCTCACTACATCCTACTGAACGCTCACTACATCCTACTGAACGCCCACTACATCCTACTGAACGCCTAAATCCTACTGTACACCCACTACATCCTACTGAACGCCTAAATCCTACTAAACGCCCACTACATCCTACTGAACGCCTAAATCCTACTAAACGCCCACTACATCCTACTGAACACCCACTACATCCTACTGAACGCCACTACATCCTACTGAACGCCCTTTACATCCTACTGAACGCCCACTACATCCTACTGAACCCCACTACATCCTACTGAACGCTCACTACATCCTACTGAACGTCCATTACATCCTACTGAACGCTCACTACATCCTACTGAACGCTCACTACATCCTACTGAACGCTCACTACATCCTACTGAATGTCCATTACATCCTACTGAACGCTCACTACATCCTACTGAACGCCCACTACATCCTACTGAACGCCCACTACATCCTACTGAACATCTACTACATCCTACTGAACGCCCACTACATCCTCCTGAACGCCCACTACATCCTACTGAACGCCCACTACATCCTACTGAACGCCCACTACATCCTACTGAACGCTCACTACATCCTACTGAACGCCCACTACATCCTACTGAACGCCCACTACATCCTACTGAACGCCCACTACATCCTACTGAACGCCCACTACATCCTACTGAACGCCCACTACATCCTACTGAACGCTCACTACATCCTACTGAACGTCCATTACATCCTACTGAACGCCCACTACATCCTACTGAACGCCCACTACATCCTACTGAACGCCCACTACATCCTACTGAACGCCCACTACATCCTACTGAACGTCCATTACATCCTACTGAACGCCCACTTCATCCTACTGAACGCCCACTACATCCTACTGAACGCCCACTACATCCTACTGAACACCCACTAAATCCTACTGAACGCCCACTACATCCTACTGAACGCCCACTACATCCTACTGAACGCCCACTACATCCTACTAAACGCCTACATCCTACTGAACGCCCACTACATCCTACTGAACGCCGACTACATCCTACTGAACGCCCACTACATCCTACTGAACGCCCACTACATCCTACTGAACGCTCACTACATCCTACTGAACGCCCACTACATCCTACTGAAAGCTCACTACATCCTACTGAACGCCCACTACATCCTACTGAACGCCCACTACATCCTACTGAACGTCCATTACAATCTACTGAACGCCCACTACATCCTACTGAACGCTCACTACATCCTACTGAACGCTCACTACATCCTACTGAACGCTCACTACATCCTACTGAACGCCCACTACATCCTACTAAACGCCTACATCCTACTGAACGCCCACTACATCCTACTGAACGCCCACTAAATCCTACTGAACGCTCACTACATCCTACTGAACGCCCACTACATCCTACTGAACATCTACTACATCCTACTGAACGCCCACTACATCCTACTGAACATCTACTACATCCTACTGAACTTCCATTACATCCTACTGAACGCTCACTACATCCTACTGAACGCTCACTACATCCTACTGAACGCCCACTACATCCTACTGAACGCCCACTACATCCTACTGAACGTCCATTACATCCTACTAAACGCTCACTACATCCTACTGAACGCTCACTACATCCTACTGAACGCTCACTACATCCTACTGAACGTCCATTACATCCTACTGAACGCTCACTACATCCTACTGAACGCCCACTACATCCTACTGAACGCCCACTACATCCTCCTGAACGCCCACTACATCCTCCTGAACGCCCACTACATCCTACTGAACGCCCACTACATCCTACTGAACGCCCACTACATCCTACTGAACGCTCACTACATCCTACTGAACGCCCACTACATCCTACTGAACGCCCACTACATCCTACTGAACGCCCACTACATCCTACTGAACGCCCACTACATCCTACTGAACGCTCACTACATCCTACTGAACGTCCATTACATCCTACTGAACGCCCACTACATCCTACTGAACGCCCACTACATCCTACTGAATGCCCACTACATCCTACTGAACGCCCACTACATCCTACTGAACGTCCATTACATCCTACTGAACGCCCACTACATCCTACTGAACGCCCACTACATCCTACTGAACGCCCACTACATCCTACTGAACACCCACTACATCCTACTGAACGCCCACTACATCCTACTGAACGCCCACTACATCCTACTGAACGCCCACTACATCCTACTAAACGCCTACATCCTACTGAACGCCCACTACATCCTACTGAACGCCGACTACATCCTACTGAACGCCCACTACATCCTACTGAACGCCCACTACATCCTACTGAACGCTCACTACATCCTACTGAACGCCCACTACATCCTACTGAACGCTCACTACATCCTACTGAACGCCCACTACATCCTACTGAACGCCCACTACATCCTACTGAACGTCCATTACATCCTACTGAACGCCCACTACATCCTACTGAACGCTCACTACATCCTACTGAACGCTCACTACATCCTACTGAACGCTCACTACATCCTACTGAACGCTCACTACATCCTACTGAACGCCCACTACATCCTACTAAACGCCTACATCCTACTGAACGCCCACTACATCCTACTGAACGCCCACTAAATCCTACTGAACGCTCACTACATCCTACTGAACGCCCACTACATCCTACTGAACATCTACTACATCCTACTGAACGCCCACTACATCCTACTGAACATCTACTACATCCTACTGAACTTCCATTACATCCTACTGAACGCTCACTACATCCTACTGAACGCTCACTACATCCTACTGAACGCCCACTACATCCTACTGAACGCCCACTACATCCTACTGAACGTCCATTACATCCTACTAAACGCTCACTACATCCTACTGAACGCTCACTACATCCTACTGAACGCTCACTACATCCTACTGAACGTCCATTACATCCTACTGAACGCTCACTACATCCTACTGAACGCCCACTACATCCTACTGAACGTCCATTACATCCTACTAAACGCTCACTACATCCTACTGAACGCTCACTACATCCTACTGAACGTCCATTACATCCTACTGAACGCTCACTACATCCTACTGAACGCCCACTACATCCTACTGAACGCTCACTACATCCTACTGAACGCCCACTACATCCTACTGAACGCCCACTACATCCTACTGAACGCCCACTACATCCTACTGAACGCCCACTACATCCTACTGAACGCTCACTACATCCTACTGAATGCCCACTACATCCTACTGAACGCTCACTACATCCTACTGAACGCCCACTACATCCTACTGAACGCCCACTACATCCTACTGAACGTCCATTACATCCTACTGAACGCCCACTACATCCTACTGAACGCTCACTACATCCTACTGAACGCTCACTACATCCTACTGAACGCTCACTACATCCTACTGAACGCTCACTACATCCTACTGAACGCCCACTACATCCTACTAAACGCCTACATCCTACTGAACGCCCACTACATCCTACTGAACGCCCACTACATCCTACTGAACGCTCACTACATCCTACTGAACGCTCACTACATCCTACTGAACGCTCACTACATCCTACTGAACGTCCATTACATCCTACTGAATGCTTACTACATCCTACGGAACGGTCACTAAATCCTACTGAACGCTCACTACATCCTACTGAACGTCCATTACATCCTACTGAACGCTCACTACATCCTACTGAACGCCCACTACATCCTACTGAACATCTACTACATCCTACTGAACGCCCACTATATCCTACTGAACGCCCACTACATCCTACTGAACATCTACTACATCCTACTGAACGCCCACTACATCCTACTGAACGCTCACTACATCCTACTGAACGCCCACTACATCCTACTGAACGCCCACTACATCCTACTGAACGTCCATTACATCCTACTGAACGCTCACTACATCCTACTGAACGCTCACTACATCCTACTGAACGTCCATTACATCCTATTGAACGCTCACTACATCCTACTGAACGCCCACTACATCCTACTGAACGCTCACTACATCCTACTGAACGCTCACTACATCCTACTGAACGCTCACTACATCCTACTGAACGCTCACTACATCCTGCTGAACGCTCACTACATCCTACTGAACGTCCATTACATCCTACTGAACGCTCACTACATCCTACTGAACGTTCACTACATCCTACTGAACATCTACTACATCCTACTGAACGCCCACTATATCCTACTGAACGCCCACTACATCCTACTGAACGCCCACTACATCCTACTGAACGCCCACTACATCCTACTGAACATCTACTACATCCTACTGAACGCCCACTACATCCTACTGAAAGCCTAAATCCCACTGAACGCCTAAATCCTACTGAACTCTCACTACATCCTACTGAACGCCTAAATCCTACTGTACACCCACTACATCCTACTGAACGCCTAAATCCTACTGTACACCCACTACATCCTACTGAACGCCCACTACATCCTACTGAACGCCTAAATCCTACTAAACGCCCACTACATCCTACTGAACACCCACTACATCCTACTGAACGCCACTACATCCTACTGAACGCCCTTTACATCCTACTGAACGCCCACTACATCCTACTGAACCCCACTACATCCTACTGAACGCTCACTACATCCTACTGAACGTCCATTACATCCTACTGAACGCTCACTACATCCTACTGAACGCTCACTACATCCTACTGAACGCTCACTACATCCTACTGAATGTCCATTACATCCTACTGAACGCTCACTACATCCTACTGAACGCCCACTACATCCTACTGAACGCCCACTACATCCTACTGAACGCCCACTACATCCTACTGAACGTCCATTACATCCTACTGAACGCTCACTACATCCTACTGAACGCCCACTACATCCTACTGAACATCTACTACATCCTACTGAACGCCCACTATATCCTACTGAACGCCCACTACATCCTACTGAACGCCCACTACATCCGACTGAACGCCCACTACATCCTACTGAACATCTACTACATCCTACTGAACGCCCACTACATCCTACTGAACGCCCACTACATCCTACTGAACGCTCACTACATCCTACTGAACGCCTAAATCCTACTAAACTCTCACTACATCCTACTGAACGCCTAAATCCTACTAAACGCCCACTATATCCTACTGAACACCCACTACATCCTACTGAACGCCCACTACATCCTACTGAACGCCCACTACATTCTACTGAACATCTACTACATCCTACTGAACGCCCACTACATCCTACTGAACGCCCACTACATCCTACTGAACGTCCATTACATCCTACTGAAGGCTCACTACATCCTACTGAACGCTCACTACATCCTACTGAACGCTCACTACATCCTACTGAACGTCCATTACATCCTACTGAACGCTCACTACATCCTACTGAACGCCCACTACATCCTACTGAACATCTACTACATCCTACTGAACGCCCACTATATCCTACTGAACGCCCACTACATCCTACTGAACGCCCACTACATCCTACTGAACGCCCACTACATCCTACTGAACGCCCACTACATCCTACTGAACGCCCACTACATCCTACTGAACATCTACTACATCCTACTGAACGCCCACTACATCCTACTGAAAGCCTAAATCCCACTGAACGCCTAAATCCTACTGAACTCTCACTTCATCCTACTGAACGCCTAAATCCTACTAAACGCCCACTACATCCTACTGAACACCCACTACATTCTACTGAACGCCCACTACATCCTACTGAACGCCCACTACATCCTACTGAACATCTACTACATCCTACTGAACGCCCACTACATCCTACTGAACGCCCACTACATCCTACTGAACGTCCATTACATCCTACTGAACGCTCACTACATCCTACTGAACGCTCACTACATCCTACTGAACGCTCACTACATCCTACTGAACGTCCATTACATCCTACTGAACGCTCACTACATCCTACTGAACGCCCACTACATCCTACTGAACATCTACTACATCCTACTGAACGCCCACTATATCCTACTGAACGCCCACTACATCCTACTGAACGCCCACTACATCCTACTGAACGCCCACTACATCCTACTGAACATCTACTACATCCTACTGAACGCCCACTACATCCTACTGAAAGCCTAAATCCCACTGAACGCCTAAATCCTACTGAACTCTCACTACATCCTACTGAACGCCTAAATCCTACTGTACACCCACTACATCCTACTGAACGCCTAAATCCTACTGTACACCCACTACATCCTACTGAACAATTAAATCCTACTAAACGCCCACTACATCCTACTGAACGCCTAAATCCTACTAAACGCCCACTACATCCTACTGAACACCCACTACATCCTACTGAACGCCCACTACATCCTACTGAACGCCCACTACATCCTACTGAACGCTCACTACATCCTACTGAACGCCCACTACGTCCTACTGAACGCTCACTACATCCTACTGAACGCCCACTACATCCTACTGAACGCCCACTACATCCTACTGAACGTCCACTACATCCTACTGAACGCCCACTACATCCTACTAAACGCCTACATCCTACTGAACGCCCACTACATCCTACTGAACGCCCACTAAATCCTACTGAACGCTCACTACATCCTACTGAACGCTCACTACATCCTACTGAACGTCCATTACATCCTACTGAATGCTCTCTACATCCTACTGAACGTCCATTACATCCTACTGTATGCTCACTACATCCTACTGAACGGCCACTACATCCTACTGAACATCTACTACATCCTACTGAACGCCCACTACATCCTACTGAACGTCCATTACATCCTACTGAACGCTCACTACATCCTACTGAACGCCCACTACATCCTACTGAACATCTACTACATCCTACTGAACGCCCACTACATCCTACTGAACATCTACTACATCCTACTGAACTTCCATTACATCCTACTGAACGCTCACTACATCCTACTGAACGCTCACTACATCCTACTGAACGCCCACTACATCCTACTGAACGCCTAAATCCTACTGTACACCCACTACATCCTACTGAACGCCTAAATCCTACTAAACGCCCACTACATCCTACTGAACGCCTAAATCCTACTAAACGCCCACTACATCCTACTGAACACCCACTACATCCTACTGAACGCCACTACATCCTACTGAACGCCCTTTACATCCTACTGAACGCCCACTACATCCTACTGAACCCCACTACATCCTACTGAACGCTCACTACATCCTACTGAACGTCCATTACATCCTACTGAACGCTCACTACATCCTACTGAACGCTCACTACATCCTACTGAACGCTCACTACATCCTACTGAATGTCCATTACATCCTACTGAACGCTCACTACATCCTACTGAACGCCCACTACATCCTACTGAACGCCCACTACATCCTACTGAACATCTACTACATCCTACTGAACGCCCACTACATCCTACTGAACGCCCACTACATCCTACTGAACGTCCATTACATCCTACTGAACGCTCACTACATCCTACTGAACGCCCACTACATCCTACTGAACATCTACTACATCCTACTGAACGCCCACTATATCCTACTGAACGCCCACTACATCCTACTGAACGCCCACTACATCCTACTGAACATCTACTACATCCTACTGAACGCCCACTACATCCTACTGAACGCCCACTACATCCTACTGAACGCTCACTACATCCTACTGAACGCCTAAATCCTACTAAACTCTCACTACATCCTACTGAACGCCTAAATCCTACTAAACGCCCACTATATCCTACTGAACACCCACTACATCCTACTGAACGCCCACTACATCCTACTGAACGCCCACTACATTCTACTGAACATCTACTACATCCTACTGAACGCCCACTACATCCTACTGAACGCCCACTACATCCTACTGAACGTCCATTACATCCTATTGAAGGCTCACTACATCCTACTGAACGCTCACTACATCCTACTGAACGCTCACTACATCCTACTGAACGTCCATTACATCCTACTGAACGCTCAATACATCCTACTGAACGCCCACTACATCCTACTGAACATCTACTACATCCTACTGAACGCCCACTATATCCTACTGAACGCCCACTACATCCTACTGAACGCCCACTACATCCTACTGAACGCCCACTACATCCTACTGAACGCCCACTACATCCTACTGAACGCCCACTACATCCTACTGAACATCTACTACATCCTACTGAACGCCCACTACATCCTACTGAAAGCCTAAATCCCACTGAACGCCTAAATCCTACTGAACTCTCACTTCATCCTACTGAACGCCTAAATCCTACTAAACGCCCACTACATCCTACTGAACACCCACTACATCCTACTGAACGCCCACTACATCCTACTGAACGCCCACTACATCCTACTGAACATCTACTACATCCTACTGAACGCCCACTACATCCTACTGAACGCCCACTACATCCTACTGAACGTCCATTACATCCTACTGAACGCTCACTACATCCTACTGAACGCTCACTACATCCTACTGAACGCTCACTACATCCTACTGAACGTCCATTACATCCTACTGAACGCTCACTACATCCTACTGAACGCCCACTACATCCTACTGAACATCTACTACATCCTACTGAACGCCCACTATATCCTACTGAACGCCCACTACATCCTACTGAACGCCCACTACATCCTACTGAACGCCCACTACATCCTACTGAACATCTACTACATCCTACTGAGCGCCCACTACATCCTACTGAAAGCCTAAATCCCACTGAACGCCTAAATCCTACTGAACTCTCACTACATCCTACTGAACGCCTAAATCCTACTGTACACCCACTACATCCTACTGAACGCCTAAATCCTACTGTACACCCACTACATCCTACTGAACAATTAAATCCTACTAAACGCCCACTACATCCTACTGAACGCCTAAATCCTACTAAACGCCCACTACATCCTACTGAACACCCACTACATCCTACTGAACGCCCACTACATCCTACTGAACGCCCACTACATCCTACTGAACGCTCACTACATCCTACTGAACGCCCACTACGTCCTACTGAACGCTCACTACATCCTACTGAACGCCCACTACATCCTACTGAACGCCCACTACATCCTACTGAACGTCCACTACATCCTACTGAACGCCCACTACATCCTACTAAACGCCTACATCCTACTGAACGCCCACTACATCCTACTGAACGCCCACTAAATCCTACTGAACGCTCACTACATCCTACTGAACGCTCACTACATCCTACTGAACGTCCATTACATCCTACTGAATGCTCTCTACATCCTACTGAACGTCCATTACATCCTACTGTATGCTCACTACATCCTACTGAACGGCCACTACATCCTACTGAACATCTACTACATCCTACTGAACGCCCACTACATCCTACTGAACGTCCATTACATCCTACTGAACGCTCACTACATCCTACTGAACGCCCACTACATCCTACTGAACATCTACTACATCCTACTGAACGCCCACTACATCCTACTGAACATCTACTACATCCTACTGAACTTCCATTACATCCTACTGAACGCTCACTACATCCTACTGAACGCTCACTACATCCTACTGAACGCCCACTACATCCTACTGAACGCCCACTACATCCTACTGAACGTCCATTACATCCTACTAAACGCTCACTACATCCTACTGAACGCTCACTACATCCTACTGAATGCTCACTACATCCTACTGAACGTCCATTACATCCTACTGAACGCTCACTACATCCTACTGAACGCCCACTACATCCTACTAAACGCCTACATCCTACTGAACGCCCACTACATCCTACTGAACGCCGACTACATCCTACTGAACGCCCACTACATCCTACTGAACGCCCACTACATCCTACTGAACGCTCACTACATCCTACTGAATGCCCACTACATCCTACTGAACGCTCACTACATCCTACTGAACGCCCACTACATCCTACTGAACGCCCACTACATCCTACTGAACGTCCATTACATCCTACTGAACGCCCACTACATCCTACTGAACGCTCACTACATCCTACTGAACGCTCACTACATCCTACTGAACGCTCACTACATCCTACTGAACGCTCACTACATCCTACTGAACGCCCACTACATCCTACTAAACGCCTACATCCTACTGAACGCCCACTACATCCTACTGAACGCCCACTACATCCTACTGAACGCTCACTACATCCTACTGAACGCTCACTACATCCTACTGAACGCTCACTACATCCTACTGAACGTCCATTACATCCTACTGAACGCTCACTACATCCTACTGAACGCCCACTACATCCTACTGAACATCTACTACATCCTACTGAACGCCTACATCCTACTGAACATCTACTACATCCTACTGAACTTCCATTACATCCTACTGAACGCTCACTACATCCTACTGAACGCTCACTACATCCTACTGAACGCCCACTACATCCTACTGAACGCCCACTACATCCTACTGAACGTCCATTACATCCTACTGAACGCTCACTACATCCTACTGAACGCTCACTACATCCTACTGAACGCTCACTACATCCTACTGAACGTCCATTACATCCTACTGAACGCTCACTACATCCTACTGAACGCCCACTACATCCTACTGAACATCTACTATATCCTACTGAACGCCCACTACATCCTACTGAACGCCCACTACATCCTACTGAACGCCCACTACATCCTACTGAACGCCTAAATCCTACTAAACGCCCACTACATCCTACTGAACGCCTAAATCCTACTAAACGCCCACTACATCCTACTGAACACCCACTACATCCTACTGAACGCCCACTACATCCTACTGAACGCCCACTACATCCTACTGAACGCCCACTACATCCTACTGAACCCCACTACATCCTACTGAACGCTCACTACATCCTACTGAACGTCCATTACATCCTACTGAACGCTCACTACATCCTACTGAACGCTCTCTACATCCTACTGAACGCTCACTACATCCTACTGAACGTCCATTACATCCTACTGAACGCTCACTACATCCTACTGAACGTCCATTACATCCTACTGAACGCTCACTACATCCTACTGAACGCCCACTACATCCTACTGAACATCTACTACATCCTACTGAACGCCCACTATATCCTACTGAACGCCCACTACATCCTACTGAACGCCCACTACATCCTACTGAACGCCCACTACATCCTACTGAACATCTACTACATCCTACTGAACGCCTACTACATCCTACTGAACGCTCACTACATCCTACTGAAAGCCTAAATCCCACTGAACGCCTAAATCCTACTGAACTCTCACTACATCCTACTGAACGCCTAAATCCTACTAAACGCCCACTATATCCTACTGAACACCCACTACATCCTACTGAACGCCCACTACATCCTACTGAACGCCCACTACATCCTACTGAACATCTACTACATCCTACTGAACGCCCACTACATCCTACTGAACGCCCACTACATCCTACTGAACGCCCACTACATCCTACTGAACGTCCATTACATCCTACTGAACGCTCACTACATCCTACTGAACGCCCACTACATCCTACTGAACATCTACAACATACTACTGAACGCCCACTATATCCTACTGAACGCCCACTACATCCTACTGAACGCCCACTACATCCTACTGAACGCCCACTACATCCTACTGAACATCTACTACATCCTACTGAACGCCCACTACATCCTACTGAACGCCCACTACATCCTACTGAACGTCCATTACATCCTACTGAACGCCCACTACATCCTACTGAACGCTCACTACATCCTACTGAACGCTCACTACATCCTACTGAACGCTCACTACATCCTACTGAACGCTCACTACATCCTACTGAACGCCCACTACATCCTACTAAACGCCTACATCCTACTGAACGCCCACTACATCCTACTGAACGCCCACTGCATCCTACTGAACGCTCACTACATCCTACTGAACGCTCACTACATCCTACTGAACGCTCACTACATCCTACTGAACGTCCATTACATCCTACTGAATGCTTACTACATCCTACGGAACGGTCACTACATCCTACTGAACGCTCACTACATCCTACTGAACGTCCATTACATCCTACTGAACGCTCACTACATCCTACTGAACGCCCACTACATCCTACTGAACATCTACTACATCCTACTGAACGCCCACTACATCCTACTGAACATCTACTACATCCTACTGAACTTCCATTACATCCTACTGAACGCTCACTACATCCTACTGAACGCTCACTACATCCTACTGAACGCCCACTACATTCTACTGAACGCCCACTACATCCTACTGAACGTCCATTACATCCTACTGAACGCTCACTACATCCTACTGAACGCTCACTACATCCTACTGAACGTCCATTACATCCTACTGAACGCTCACTACATCCTACTGAACGCCCACTACATCCTACTGAACATCTACTACATCCTACTGAACGCCCACTACATTCTACTGAACGCCCACTACATCCTACTGAACGCCCACTACATCCTACTGAACGCCCACTACATCCTACTGAACATCTACTACATCCTACTGAACGCCCACTACATCCTACTGAAAGCCTAAATCCCACTGAACGCCTAAATCCTACCGAACTCTCACTACATCCTACTGAACGCCTAAATCCTACTGTACACCCACTACATCCTACTGAACGCCTAAATCCTACTGTACACCCACTACATCCTACTGAACGCCTAAATCCTACTAAACGCCCACTACATCCTACTGAACGCCTAAATCCTACTAAACGCCCACTACATCCTACTGAACACCCACTACATCCTACTGAACGCCCACTACATCCTACTGAACGCCCACTACATCCTACTGAACGCCCACTACATCCTACTAAACGCCTACATCCTACTGAACGCCCACTACATCCTACTGAACGCCCACTACATCCTACTGAACATCTACTACATCCTACTGAACGCCCACTACATCCTACTGAACGCCTAAATCCTACTAAACGCCCACTACATCCTACTGAACACCCACTACATCCTACTGAATGTCCATTACATCCTACTGAACGCTCACTACATCCTACTGAACGCTCACTACATCCTACTGAACATCTACTACATCCTACTGAACGCCCACTACATCCTACTGAACGCCCACTACATCCTACTGAACGTCCATTACATCCTACTGAACGCTCACTACATCCTACTGAACGCCCACTACATCCTACTGAACGCTCACTACATCCTACTGAACGCCCACTACATCCTACTGAACGTCGACTACATCCTACTGAACGCTCACTACATCCTACTGAACGCTCACTACATCCTACTGAACGCCCACTACATCCTACTGAACGCTCACTACATCCTACTGAACGCCCACTACATCCTACTGAACGCCCACTACATCCTACTGAACGCCCACTACATCCTACTGAACGCCCACTACATCCTACTGAACGTCCATTACATCCTACTGAACGCTCACTACATCCTACTGAACGCCCACTACATCCTACTGAACATCTACTACATCCTACTGAACGCCCACTATATCCTACTGAACGCCCACTACATCCTACTGAACGCCCACTACATCCTACTGAACGCCCACTACATCCTACTGAACATCTACTACATCCTACTGAACGCCCACTACATCCTACTGAACGCTCACTACATCCTACTGAAAGCCTAAATCCCACTGAACGCCTAAATCCTACTGAACTCTCACTACATCCTACTGAACGCCTAAATCCTACTAAACGCCCACTATATCCTACTGAACACCCACTACATCCTACTGAACGCCCACTACATCCTACTGAACGCCCACTACATCCTACTGAACATCTACTACATCCTACTGAACGCCCACTACATCCTACTGAACGCCCACTACATCCTACTGAACGTCCATTACATCCTACTGAAGGCTCACTACATCCTACTGAACACACACTACATCCTACTGAACGCTCACTACATCCTACTGAACGTCCATTACATCCTACTGAACGCTCACTACATCCTACTGAACGCCCACTACATCCTACTGAACATCTACTACATCCTACTGAACGCCCACTATATCCTACTGAACGCCCACTACATCCTACTGAACGCCCACTACATCCTACTGAACATCTACTACATCCTACTGAACGCCCACTACATCCTACTGAAAGCCTAAATCCCACTGAAAGCCTAAATCCTACTAAATTCTCACTACATCCAACTGAACACCTAAATCCTACTGTACACCCACTACATCCTACTGAACGCCTAAATCCTACTGTACACCCACTACATCCTACTGAACACCTAAATCCTACTAAACGCCCACTACATCCTACTGAACGCCCACTACATCCTACTGAACGCCCACTACATCCTACTGAACATCTACTACATCCTACTGAACGCCCACTACATCCTACTGAAAGCCTAAATCCCACTGAACGCCTAAATCCTACTGAACTCTCACTACATCCTACTGAACGCCTAAATCCTACTAAACGCCCACTACATCCTACTGAACACCCACTACATCCTACTGAACGCCCACTACATCCTACTGAACGCCCACTACATCCTACTGAACATCTACTACATCCTACTGAACGCCCACTACATCCTACTGAACGCCCACTACATCCTACTGAACGTCCATTACATCCTACTGAACGCTCACTACATCCTACTGAACGCTCACTACATCCTACTGAACATCTACTACATCCTACTGAACGCCCACTATATCCTACTGAACGCCCACTATATCCTACTGAACGCCCACTACATCCTACTGAACGCCCACTACATCCTACTGAACGCCCACTACATCCTACTGAACATCTACTACATCCTACTGAACGCCCACTACATCCTACTGAAAGCCTAAATCCCACTGAACGCCTAAATCCTACTGAACTCTCACTACATCCTACTGAACGCCTAAATCCTACTGTACACCCACTACATCCTACTGAACGCCTAAATCCTACTGTACACCCACTACATCCTACTGAACACTTAAATCCTACTAAACGCCCACTACATCCTACTGAACGCCTAAATCCTACTAAACGCCCACTACATCCTACTGAACACCCACTACATCCTACTGAACGCCCACTACATCCTACTGAACGTCCATTACATCCTACTGAACGCCCACTACATCCTACTGAACGCCCACTACATCCTACTGAACGCCCACTACATCCTACTTGTAATAACCCACTGGGCTACTTAACCGGCATGACTTAGGGCCTGTTCACATCAGCGTTGGCTTTCCGTTGAGGGGTTCCGTCGGAGGTTTCAGTCGACTGCGCTATTGATTGCGTTGAAAAAACAGAAACCTGCCGCAACGGTGACAAACGGAAACCATTAGCAATGTTTCCGTCACCATTGATATCAATGGTGATGCAAACGGAAGTTAAGGTTTCCGTTTGCCTTTCCGTTGAGGGGTTCACCCGGCGGAAACCTCAGACGCAACCCCTCAACGGAAAGCCAACGCTGATGATAACCGGCCCTTCTGATGGAGTTGTCTAAGCAGCCTTCCTGGTATTAACCCCCATGCAGGGATCTGGACTTGGCGGCGGGGAGACTACCAGATCGCTACCTCTTAAGGTAGTCCCGGTGTGAGTAGGAGCAGACCAGGAGACTATGGTGAAGTACACTGTAGGGTCAGGCACAGGCAGGTGATACCATAACAGGCCCGGTACAGGTCAGAGGTCTCAGGTACGTAGCAGGACACAGGTGGGTAAAAGGTTGTAGGCCGCGAACTGGTAGAATGGGTACGGACTCATAATAAGTAACTGTATATGGAGTGGTAGAAAGTAGATGGATACGGAGTGGTAGCCGGTGTGGTAGCTGGATACGGTGTGGTAGCCGGTGTGGTAGCTGGATACGGAGTGGTAGCCGGTGTGGTAGCTGGGTACGGAGTGGTAGTCAGTGTGGTAGCTGGGTACGGAGTGGTAGCTGGATACGGAGTGGTAGAAAGTAGATGGATACGGAGTGGTAGCCGGTGTGGTAGCTGGATACGGTGTGGTAGCCGGTGTGGTAGCTGGATACGGAGTGGTAGCCGGTGTGGTAGCTGGGTACGGAGTGGTAGCTGGGTACGGAGTGGTAGCCGGTGTGGTAGCTGGATACGGAGTGGAAGCCGGTGTGGTAGCTGGGTACGGAGTGGTAGTCGGTGTGGTAGCTGGGTACGGAGTGGTAGCCGGTGTGGTAGCTGGATACGGAGTGGTAGCCGGTGTGGTAGCTGGGTACGGAGTGGTAGCCGGTGTGGTAGCTGGGTACGGAGTGGTAGCCGGTGTGGTAGCTGGGTACGGAGTGGTAGCCGGTGTCAGGGGCGTAGCTAAAGGCTCATGGGCCCCGATACAAAAATTCTTACTGGGCCCCCCCCCTCCCCCCGCAAACTTCTCATGGCCGACGGTCCGCAGCTTTCAGCTGCATCGCTGGGTCTCCTAAGTGACCCAACAATGCAGCACTAGCAGCCGGGGGCGTCACTAAGGCTGGGTTCACACACCCTATTTACGGACGTAATACGGGCGTTTTAGCATTGAATTACGTCCGAAAATGCGGCTCAAAAGCGTCGGCAAACATCTGCCCATTCATTAGAATGGGTCTTACGATGTTCTGTGCCGACGGTCATTTTTTTTACGCGCCGCTGTCAAAAGGCTGTAAAAAAGACGCCCGCGTCAAAGAAGTGCCTGTCACATCTTCAGACGTAAATGGAGCAGTTTTCCATGGACTCCATAGAAAAACAGCTCCAATTACGTCCGTAATGGACGCAGCGAAAGACGCCTGCACATGCACATTCTCCTGAAAACAGCCCCGTAATCTCAGCCGTAACGGACGCTGCCGTGTGAACAGACCCTCAGGGCTTAAAATGTCCGGGAAATAGCCCCAATATATATGTGTCTGCCCAAAAAAAAGTGTGTATATGAGACAGCATAGCATATCTATAGCACTACGACCCTATAAACTATGGATAGGATTAGATACAGTGGCTGAGCAGACAGTATCACACAGGATAGGATTAGATACACCGCTCAGCAGATAGTATCACACATGATAGGATTAGATACAGTGGCTCAGCAGACAGTATCACACATGATAGTATTAGATACAGTGGCTGAGCAGACAGTATCACACATGATAGGATTAGATACAGTGGCTCAGAAGGCAGTATCACACATGATAGGATTAGATACAGTGGCTCAGCAGACAGTATCACACATGATAGGATTAGATACAGTGGCTCAGCAGACAGTATCACACATGATAGGATTACATACACAGCTCAGCAGACAGTATCACACATGATAGGATTAGATACACGGCTCAGCAGACAGTATCACACATGATAGGATTAGATACACAGCTCAGCAGACAGTATCACACATGATAGGATTAGATACACAGCACAGCAGACAGTATCACACATGGTAGGATTAGATACAGTGGCTCAGCAGACAGTATCACACATGATAGGATTAGATACACAGCTCAGCAGACAGTATCACACATGATAGGATTAGATACACAGCTCAGCAGACAGTATCACACAAGATACGATTAGATACAGGGCCCAGCAGACAGTATCACACATGATAGGATTAGATATAGGGCCCAGCAGACAGTATCACACATGATAGGATTGGATACAGTGGCTCAGCAGACAGTATCACACATGATAGGATTAGATACAGTGGCTCAGCAGACAGTATCACACATGATTGGATTAGATACACAGCTCAGCAGACAGTATCACACATGATAGGATTAGATACACAGCTCAGCAGACAGTATCACACATGATAGGATTAGATACAGGGCCCAGCAGACAGTATCACACATGATAGGATTAGATACAGGGCCCAGCTCGCTGACATTGCGGCTCCAGCGCTGGACCCAGGAAAGGTAAGAATAATAATTTTGCTTCTTTATGTGTTACTGATTCTTTTTGTGTTTGTGTTATTTTACAGGTTCGGTTGTTGGACTTCGGATACGAGGACAATTTCAATGACCGCGTTTTTTTCATTCTCAATAAAATGGTTAATGAGGGTTGTTTTTTTATTTCAATAAAATATTTTTCTATGTGCTTGTATCTTTTTAAACTTTATTATCACCGCCTTAGTAATGGCCGCCGGCTGATTGACAAACTCCATTACTAAGGCGAGGCTTAATGTTAGCCGGTGCAGAGGCGAACACTAACCCCCATTATTACCCCGGTACCCACCGCCACCAGGAGTACTGGGAAGAGCCGGGTACGAACCAGTACCCGACCATCTGTAGTGACGGGCAGGTACCGGGGCGGCCGCAGGCTGGTAGTATTAGGCTGGTAGTATTAGGCTGGGGAAGGCCAGAAACAGTGGCACCTACCAGCCTGGTAATGCTGCCTGCTGTTGCTGTGTTGTATCTGGCTGGTTATGAAAATTGGGGGGGGACCCCACATCGTTCTTTCCAATAATTTTTTATTTTTTTTAAATGACGTGGGGTCCCCCCCATTTTTCATAACCAGCCAGATACAATAAAGCAGCAGCAGCCTAGCATCACCAGGGTGGGAAGGGCCACTGTATCTGGCCTTTCCCCTCCTGATAATACCAGCCTGCGGCCACCCCAGTGGCCGATTATCACTACAGATGGTCGGGTACTGGATGGTACCCGGCTCTTCCCAGCACCCCTGGTGGCGGTGGGTACCGGGGTAATAAAGGGGGTTAGTGATCGCCTCTACACCGGCTAACACTAAGCCCCGCCTTAGCAATGGACACTGTCAATCAGCCGGCGGCCATTACTAAGGCGGTAGTAATATAGTTTAAAAAAAAACACAAAGACATACAAAAAAATATTTTATTGAAATAAAAAACCCCCACAACCCTCATTACCATTTTATTAATAAAAAAAAAGCCGCCATCGAAGTAGTCCTGGAATCCGCCGTAGTCCAACGACCGAACCTGTAAGAAAACACACAAAAAACGATTAGTAACACAGGCTTAGATACAGGGCCCATGTGTGATACTGTCTGTGGGACCCTGTATCTAAGCCAATCACAAGGTAGGCTTAGATACAGGGTCCAGCAGACTGTAATCTTATACTGTATAAGATTACTGTGTGCTGGGGCCATGTATCTAACCCTACAGTGTGGTAGGCTTATATACAGGGCCCATCAGACAGGATCACACATGGGCCATGTATCTAAGCCTACCATGTGATTGGCTTAGATACAGGGCCCAGCAGACAGGATCACACAATCTGTGATCCTGTCTCATGGGCCCCCTAAGCCTGCTACATCGTAGGCTTAGGGGTTGTGCAGTCCCTAAATATTGATGGCCTATCCTCAGGATAGGCCATCAATAGCTGATGTGTCGCCCGGGACCCGCAAATCAGCTGTTTTGAAGGGGCCGCAGCACTCGTACGAGAGCTGCTTCCCCTTCATTTCACTACTCGCTCACACTGTGAATCGCCGACACCGATTCACAGTGTGACCGGAATGAAGGGGAGCAGCTCTCGTACGAGTGCTGCGGCCCCTTCAAAACAGCTGATTGGCGGACCCCGCCAGTCAGGGATAACCTTACCTTCCTCTTCGGCCGCGGCTGGAGTTCTGTTGTCTCGATGCTGTGCGCGGCGCATAGCGCTGTGACGTCATGCGCTGCGCACAGCGCTTGATGTCAGGACCTCCGCTGTGATCCGGAACCAGGAAGGTAAGTAAAGTATGTTACTATAGTAACAGGGGCCCGCGGCCCAAGTTACTATAGTAACTTTTTATTGATGTGGTGCGGGGGGCCGTGGGCCCCCCTGGCTTCGGGACCCGGTCGCAATTGCGACCGCTGCGACCCCTATAGCTACGCCAGTGGCCGGTGTGGTAGCTGGGTACGGAGTGGTAGCCGGTGTGGTAGCTGGGTACGGAGTGGTAGCCGGTGTGGTAGCTGGGTACCGAGTGGTAGCCGGTGTGGTAGCTGGGTACGGAGTGGTAGCCGGTGTGGTAGCCGGGTACGGAGTGGTAGCCGGTGTGGTAGCTGGGTACGGAGTGGTAGCCGGTGTGGTAGCTGGGTACGGAGTGGTAGCCGGTGTGGTAGCTGGGTACGGAGTGGTAGCCGGTGTGGTAGCTGGGTACCGAGTGGTAGCCGGTGTGGTAGCTGGGTACGGAGTGGTAGCCGGTGTGGTAGCTGGGTACGGAGTGGTAGCCGGTGTGGTAGCTGGATATGGAGTGAAATCTTCGCAGGAACAAACTAAAGTTTCTCCAAAGTTGCTCAGGCATCAAGTGACCAGTGAGTCTGCCTTACATAAGTACTGAGCATCAGGGATTGGTTGGAGATGAGTGAATGTGCATGCGCTGGCCCTTTAAGAAACGGCAAGGGAGCGCGCCCTAAGAGACACTTCATGCAGAGGGAGAGGAGGAGTGCGGCGACAGCGAGCAGAGACAGCATGCCAGCAGCAGTGGTGAGCAGGCAGGCAGGCAGGCAGCGGGGGCCGCCAGCAGGGGCAGCACCCACCACCAGCGTTACAATACCCCCTTACACCTCCTTTTCTTGGCTCCAGTGTGAGAATAGAATCTCTAGGGCCAGGGGGTTGACTCTTCCCTGCTCTTGTCGTCAGGAATGTCCCCAACTGTCCGGGGGGGAAGGAGAAGGACGAGGTCTGTAGTTAACAGGATTTACTGCTCCAAGGTTTCAAATGGCCCCAAGAAACCGGAAGGAAACGTGAAGGAGCGCTCCCTCAGGCGCAGAAAAGGCACTCTATAGTCACGTTACTTAGACTTGGTCTCTGTCCCTTCTTTGGTCCTTAGTCTATTTCATTGCCTTCCTCTGGCTAGGACTTTAGTGGTTACTCTTGTCACTACACCCGATTCAGTCTGTCTATGAGACGATCGTGATGATCCACAGTGATCGTTTTCAGTGTTTCTACAGCTGGATCCTGTGATATTTGAACTTTCACTGCCATCTAGTGGATTATTACACTCATGTCTATATATAAAAAGATTTTCCTCCACCTGCGTCCTCAGATCCCACCCTCTATTGTGCTACTTTGTTCAATTCATTTTGATGTCATTCTTCTTGCGACAATGTAACGCTGTATAAATACCGGTATTTGGATGTTTTCTACCTGCTCCAAAATGTAGTTGTGTTTTATTTTACTTATTGTTTTCTCTGCCTTTTGGAGTAATTGATCAGCCTAAACGTCTTTACTGTATACACTTCTTCAGCGTAACATGTATTTATGGAACTATTTTTATATCCATGTTTTTTCCCCCTTCCCTTATATCTTGTGTTGTATAATATACATTCTCATTTTGACTATTGTTCTTTAAAGAGGCTGTCACCACATTATAAGTGCCCTGTCTCCTACATAATGTGATCAGTGGTCCTAGTAATAGAGAGGCTGTCACCACATTATAAGTGTCCTGTCTCCTACATAATGTGATCAGCGCTGTAATGTAGATAACAGTGGTCCTAGTAATAAAGAGGCTGTCACCACATTATAAGTGTCCTGTCTCCTACATAATGTGATCAGCGCTGTAATGTAGATAACAGTGGTCCTAGTAATAGAGAGGCTGTCACCACATTATAAGTGTCCTGTCTCCTACATAATGTGATCAGCGCTGTAATGTAGATAACAGTGGTCCTAGTAATAAAGAGGCTCTGTCACCAGATTATAAGTGTCCTGTCTCCTACATAATGTGATCAGCGCTGTAATGTAGATAACAGTGGTCCTAGTAATGAAGAGGCTGTCACCAGATTATAAGTGTCCTGTCTCCTACATAATGTGATCAGCGCTATAATGTAGATAACAGTGGTCCTAGTAATAAAGAGGCTGTCACCAGATTATAAGTGTCCTATCTCCTACATAATGTGATCAGCGCTGTAATGTAGATAACAGTGGTCCTAGTAATAAAGAGGCTGTCACCAGATTATAAGTGTCCTATCTCCTACATAATGTGATCAGCGCTGTAATGTAGGTGACAGTAATGCTTTGTATTTTTAAAAAAACGATCTATTTTCACCACTTTATTATCAAATTTAGCTTTATGCTAATGAGTTTCTCAATGCACATCTGGGCATGTTTTACTATTGACCAACTGGGCGTTGTACAGAGGAGTCTATGACGCTCACCAATCAGTGACCAATCAGTGACCAATCAGCGTCATACACTTCTCTCCATTCATTTCCTCAGCGCATAGGGATCCTTTTAGATCTCTATGTGCTGTCTTATACTAACACATTAACGATACTGAAGTGTTTAGACAGCATGTCTTCTCCCATCATTGTCAGATAGACACCCCTCTTCTCCATGCAGCATGTCTTCTCCCATCATTGTCAGATAGACACCCCTCTTCTCCATGCAGCATGTCTTCTCCCATCATTGTCAGATAGACACCCCTCTTCTCCGTGCAGCATGTCTTCTCCCATCATTGTCAGATAGACACCCCTCTTCTCCATGCAGCATGTCTTCTCTCATCATTGTCAGATAGACTCCCCTCTTCTCCATGCAGCATGTCTTCTCCCATCATTGTCAGATAGACACCCCTCTTCTCCGTGCAGCATGTCTTCTCCCATCATTGTCAGATAGACGCCCCTCTTCTCCACGCAGCGTGTCTTCTCCCATCATTGTCAGATAGACGCCCCTCTTCTCCATGCAGCATGTCTTCTCCCATCATTGTCAGATAGACACCCCTCTTCTCCATGCAGCGTGTCTTCTCCCATCATTGTCAGATAGACTCCCCTCTTCTCCATGCAGCATGTCTTCTCTCATCATTGTCAGATAGACACCCCTCTTCTCCATGCAGCATGTCTTCTCCCATCATTGTCAGATAGACGCCCCTCTTCTCCATGCAGCATGTCTTCTCCCATCATTGTCAGATAGACACCCCTCTTCTCCATGCAGCGTGTCTTCTCCCATCATTGTCAGATAGACTCCCCTCTTCTCCATGCAGCATGTCTTCTCTCATCATTGTCAGATAGACTCCCCTCTTCTCCATGCAGCGTGTCTTCTCTCATCATTGTCAGATAGACTCCCCTCTTCTCCATGCAGCGTGTCTTCTCTCATCATTGTCAGATAGACGCCCCTCTTCTCCATGCAGCATGTCTTCTCTCATCATTGTCAGATAGACACCCCTCTTCTCCATGCAGCATGTCTTCTCCCATCATTGTCAGATAGACACCCCTCTTCTCCATGCAGCATGTCTTCTCCCATCATTGTCAGATAGACACCCCTCTTCTCCATGCAGCATGTCTTCTCCCATCATTGTCAGATAGACACCCCTCTTCTCCATGCAGCATGTCTTCTCCCATCATTGTCAGATAGACTCCCCTCTTCTCCGTGCAGCATGTCTTCTCCCATCATTGTCAGATAGACGCCCCTCTTCTCCATGCAGCGTGTCTTCTCCCATCATTGTCAGATAGACACCCCTCTTCTCCGTGCAGCGTCTCTTCTCCCATCATTGTCAGATAGACTCCCCTCTTCTCCGTGCAGCGTGTCTTCTCCCATCATTGTCAGATAGACACCCCTCTTCTCCATGCAGCATGTCTTCTCTCATCATTGTCAGATAGACGCCCCTCTTCTCCATGCAGCGTGTCTTCTCTCATCATTGTCAGATAGACACCCCTCTTCTCCATGCAGCGTGTCTTCTCTCATCATTGTCAGATAGACGCCCCTCTTCTCCATGCAGCGTGTCTTCTCTCATCATTGTCAGATAGACACCCCTCTTCTCCATGCAGCGTGTCTTCTCTCATCATTGTCAGATAGACGCCCCTCTTCTCCGTGCAGCATGTCTTCTCCCATCATTGTCAGATAGACGCCCCTCTTCTCCATGCAGCGTGTCTTCTCCCATCATTGTCAGATAGACACCCCTCTTCTCCATGCAGCGTGTCTTCTCTCATCATTGTCAGATAGACACCCCTCTTCTCCATGCAGCATGTCTTCTCTCATCATTGTCAGATAGACACCCCTCTTCTCCATGCAGCATGTCTTCTCTCATCATTGTCAGATAGACTCCCCTCTTCTCCATGCAGCATGTCTTCTCCCATCATTGTCAGATAGACACCCCTCTTCTCCATGCAGCATGTCTTCTCCCATCATTGTCAGATAGACACCCCTCTTCTCCATGCAGCGTGTCTTCTCCCATCATTGTCAGATAGACACCCCTCTTCTCCATGCAGCATGTCTTCTCCCATCATTGTCAGATAGACACCCCTCTTCTCCGTGCAGCATGTCTTCTCCCATCATTGTCAGATAGACACCCCTCTTCTCCGTGCAGCATGTCTTCTCCCATCATTGTCAGATAGACACCCCTCTTCTCCATGCAGCGTGTCTTCTCTCATCATTGTCAGATAGACACCCCTCTTCTCCATGCAGCATGTCTTCTCCCATCATTGTCAGACACCCCTCTTCTCCATGCAGCGTGTCTTCTCTCATCATTGTCAGATAGACACCCCTCTTCTCCACGCAGCGTGTCTTCTCTCATCATTGTCAGATAGACGCCCCTCTTCTCCATGCAGCATGTCTTCTCCCATCATTGTCAGATAGACGCCCCTCTTCTCCATTCAGCATGTCTTCTCCCATCATTGTCAGATAGACGCCCCTCTTCTCCATGCAGCGTGTCTTCTCTCATCATTGTCAGATAGACACCCCTCTTCTCCACGCAGCGTGTCTTCTCCCATCATTGTCAGATAGACACCCCTCTTCTCCATGCAGCATGTCTTCTCTCATCATTGTCAGATAGACACCCCTCTTCTCCATGCAGCATGTCTTCTCTCATCATTGTCAGATAGACACCCCTCTTCTCCATGCAGCATGTCTTCTCTCATCATTGTCAGATAGACACCCCTCTTCTCCATGCAGCATGTCTTCTCCCATCATTGTCAGATAGACTCCCCTCTTCTCCATGCAGCATGTCTTCTCTCATCATTGTCAGATAGACACCCCTCTTCTCCATGCAGCATGTCTTCTCCCATCATTGTCAGATAGACACCCCTCTTCTCCATGCAGCGTGTCTTCTCCCATCATTGTCAGATAGACACCCCTCTTCTCCATGCAGCATGTCTTCTCCCATCATTGTCAGATAGACACCCCTCTTCTCCATGCAGCATGTCTTCTCCCATCATTGTCAGATAGACACCCCTCTTCTCCATGCAGCATGTCTTCTCCCATCATTGTCAGATAGACTCCCCTCTTCTCCATGCAGCATGTCTTCTCCCATCATTGTCAGATAGACACCCCTCTTCTCCATGCAGCATGTCTTCTCCCATCATTGTCAGATAGACACCCCTCTTCTCCATGCAGCATGTCTTCTCTCATCATTGTCAGATAGACACCCCTCTTCTCCATGCAGCGTGTCTTCTCCCATCATTGTCAGATAGACACCCCTCTTCTCCATGCAGCGTGTCTTCTCCCATCATTGTCAGATAGACACCCCTCTTCTCCATGCAGCGTGTCTTCTCTCATCATTGTCAGATAGACACCCCTCTTCTCCATGCAGCATGTCTTCTCTCATCATTGTCAGATAGACACCCCTCTTCTCCATGCAGCATGTCTTCTCCCATCATTGTCAGATAGACACCCCTCTTCTCCATGCAGCGTGTCTTCTCCCATCATTGTCAGATAGACACCCCTCTTCTCCATGCAGCATGTCTTCTCCCATCATTGTCAGATAGACACCCCTCTTCTCCATGCAGCGTGTCTTCTCCCATCATTGTCAGATAGACACCCCTCTTCTCCATGCAGCGTGTCTTCTCTCATCATTGTCAGATAGACACCCCTCTTCTCCATGCAGCATGTCTTCTCCCATCATTGTCAGATAGACACCCCTCTTCTCCATGCAGCATGTCTTCTCCCATCATTGTCAGATAGACGCCCCTCTTCTCCATGCAGCATGTCTTCTCTCATCATTGTCAGATAGACTCCCCTCTTCTCCATGCAGCGTGTCTTCTCCCATCATTGTCAGATAGACGCCCCTCTTCTCCATGCAGCGTGTCTTCTCCCATCATTGTCAGATAGACACCCCTCTTCTCCATGCAGCGTGTCTTCTCTCATCATTGTCAGATAGACTCCCCTCTTCTCCATGCAGCGTGTCTTCTCTCATCATTGTCAGATAGACACCCCTCTTCTCCATGCAGCGTGTCTTCTCCCATCATTGTCAGATAGACGCCCCTCTTCTCCATGCAGCATGTCTTCTCCCATCATTGTCAGATAGACGCCCCTCTTCTCCATGCAGCATGTCTTCTCTCATCATTGTCAGATAGACACCCCTCTTCTCCACGCAGCGTGTCTTCTCTCATCATTGTCAGATAGACACCCCTCTTCTCCATGCAGCGTGTCTTCTCCCATCATTGTCAGATAGACACCCCTCTTCTCCATGCAGCGTGTCTTCTCCCATCATTGTCAGATAGACACCCCTCTTCTCCATGCAGCGTGTCTTCTCCCATCATTGTCAGATAGACACCCCTCTTCTCCATGCAGCGTGTCTTCTCTCATCATTGTCAGATAGACACCCCTCTTCTCCATGCAGCATGTCTTCTCCCATCATTGTCAGATAGACACCCCTCTTCTCCATGCAGCATGTCTTCTCTCATCATTGTCAGATAGACACCCCTCTTCTCCATGCAGCGTGTCTTCTCCCATCATTGTCAGATAGACGCCCCTCTTCTCCATGCAGCGTGTCTTCTCTCATCATTGTCAGATAGACGCCCCTCTTCTCCATGCAGCGTGTCTTCTCTCATCATTGTCAGATAGACACCCCTCTTCTCCATGCAGCGTGTCTTCTCCCATCATTGTCAGATAGACACCCCTCTTCTCCATGCAGCGTGTCTTCTCTCATCATTGTCAGATAGACACCCCTCTTCTCCATGCAGCATGTCTTCTCCCATCATTGTCAGATAGACACCCCTCTTCTCCATGCAGCGTGTCTTCTCCCATCATTGTCAGATAGACACCCATCTTCTCCATGCAGCGTGTCTTCTCTCATCATTGTCAGATAGACACCCCTCTTCTCCATGCAGCATGTCTTCTCTCATCATTGTCAGATAGACGCCCCTCTTCTCCATGCAGCGTGTCTTCTCTCATCATTGTCAGATAGACGCCCCTCTTCTCCATGCAGCGTGTCTTCTCTCATCATTGTCAGATAGACACCCCTCTTCTCCATGCAGCGTGTCTTCTCCCATCATTGTCAGATAGACACCCCTCTTCTCCATGCAGCGTGTCTTCTCTCATCATTGTCAGATAGACACCCCTCTTCTCCATGCAGCATGTCTTCTCTCATCATTGTCAGATAGACGCCCCTCTTCTCCATGCAGCATGTCTTCTCCCATCATTGTCAGATAGACGCCCCTCTTCTCCATGCAGCGTGTCTTCTCTCATCATTGTCAGATAGACGCCCCTCTTCTCCATGCAGCATGTCTTCTCCCATCATTGTCAGATAGACACCCCTCTTCTCCATGCAGCATGTCTTCTCTCATCATTGTCAGATAGACACCCCTCTTCTCCATGCAGCATGTCTTCTCTCATCATTGTCAGATAGACACCCCTCTTCTCCATGCAGCGTGTCTTCTCTCATCATTGTCAGATAGACACCCCTCTTCTCCATGCAGCATGTCTTCTCTCATCATTGTCAGATAGACACCCCTCTCCTCCATGCAGCGTGTCTTCTCTCATCATTGTCAGATAGACACCCCTCTTCTCCATGCAGCATGTCTTCTCTCATCATTGTCAGATAGACGCCCCTCTTCTCCATGCAGCATGTCTTCTCCCATCATTGTCAGATAGACACCCCTCTTCTCCATGCAGCATGTCTTCTCTCATCATTGTCAGATAGACACCCCTCTTCTCCATGCAGCATGTCTTCTCCCATCATTGTCAGATAGACACCCCTCTTCTCCATGCAGCATGTCTTCTCTCATCATTGTCAGATAGACACCCCTCTTCTCTATGCAGCATGTCTTCTCCCATCATTGTCAGATAGACGCCCCTCTTCTCCATGCAGCATGTCTTCTCTCATCATTGTCAGATAGACGCCCCTCTTCTCCATGCAGCATGTCTTCTCCCATCATTGTCAGATAGACACCCCTCTTCTCCGTGCAGCGTGTCTTCTCCCATCATTGTCAGATAGACACCCCTCTTCTCCATGCAGCGTGTCTTCTCCCATCATTGTCAGATAGACACCCCTCTTCTCCGTGCAGCATGTCTTCTCTCATCATTGTCAGATAGACACCCCTCTTCTCCATGCAGCGTGTCTTCTCTCATCATTGTCAGATAGACACCCCTCTTCTCCATGCAGCATGTCTTCTCTCATCATTGTCAGATAGACACCCCTCTTCTCCATGCAGCATGTCTTCTCCCATCATTGTCAGATAGACGCCCCTCTTCTCCATGCAGCATGTCTTCTCTCATCATTGTCAGACACCCCTCTTCTCCATGCAGCATGTCTTCTCCCATCATTGTCAGATAGACTCCCCTCTTCTCCATGCAGCATGTCTTCTCCCATCATTGTCAGATAGACTCCCCTCTTCTCCATGCAGCGTGTCTTCTCTCATCATTGTCAGATAGACACCCCTCTTCTCCATGCAGCATGTCTTCTCCCATCATTGTCAGATAGACACCCCTCTTCTCCATGCAGCGTGTCTTCTCCCATCATTGTCAGATAGACACCCCTCTTCTCCGTGCAGCATGTCTTCTCTCATCATTGTCAGATAGACACCCCTCTTCTCCATGCAGCATGTCTTCTCTCATCATTGTCAGATAGACTCCCCTCTTCTCCATGCAGCATGTCTTCTCTCATCATTGTCAGATAGACACCCCTCTTCTCCATGCAGCATGTCTTCTCTCATCATTGTCAGATAGACACCCCTCTTCTCCATGCAGCATGTCTTCTCTCATCATTGTCAGATAGACACCCCTCTTCTCCATGCAGCGTGTCTTCTCTCATCATTGTCAGATAGACACCCCTCTTCTCCATGCAGCATGTCTTCTCTCATCATTGTCAGATAGACGCCCCTCTTCTCCATGCAGCGTGTCTTCTCTCATCATTGTCAGATAGACGCCCCTCTTCTCCACGCAGCGTGTCTTCTCTCATCATTGTCAGATAGACACCCCTCTTCTCCATGCAGCATGTCTTCTCTCATCATTGTCAGATAGACGCCCCTCTTCTCCATGCAGCGTGTCTTCTCTCATCATTGTCAGATAGACGCCCCTCTTCTCCATGCAGCATGTCTTCTCTCATCATTGTCAGATAGACACCCCTCTTCTCCATGCAGCGTGTCTTCTCTCATCATTGTCAGATAGACACCCCTCTTCTCCATGCAGCATGTCTTCTCTCATCATTGTCAGATAGACGCCCCTCTTCTCCATGCAGCGTGTCTTCTCTCATCATTGTCAGATAGACGCCCCTCTTCTCCACGCAGCGTGTCTTCTCTCATCATTGTCAGATAGACTCCCCTCTTCTCCATGCAGCGTGTCTTCTCTCATCATTGTCAGATAGACGCCCCTCTTCTCCATGCAGCATGTCTTCTCCCATCATTGTCAGATAGACACCCCTCTTCTCCATGCAGCATGTCTTCTCTCATCATTGTCAGATAGACTCCCCTCTTCTCCATGCAGCATGTCTTCTCCCATCATTGTCAGATAGACACCCCTCTTCTCCATGCAGCATGTCTTCTCCCATCATTGTCAGATAGACACCCCTCTTCTCCATGCAGCGTGTCTTCTCTCATCATTGTCAGATAGACACCCATCTTCTCCATGCAGCGTGTCTTCTCTCATCATTGTCAGATAGACTCCCCTCTTCTCCATGCAGCATGTCTTCTCCCATCATTGTCAGATAGACACCCCTCTTCTCCACGCAGCATGTCTTCTCCCATCATTGTCAGATAGACACCCCTCTTCTCCACGCAGCATGTCTTCTCCCATCATTGTCAGATAGACACCCCTCTTCTCCATGCAGCGTGTCTTCTCTCATCATTGTCGGATCATGGCCGCTTAATTCAAAGTAAAAGTCCCACCTGTAGTGGAGGGAATAAAATGCAAGACAGTGACATCAGGGAACTTAAAGGCACAGTGCTCAATTAAAAACTATGATATATATTTTGCTCAGAGGTCACTAGATTTTAAGCAGTCCATAACCCGATCTCCATTATTCTTTATGATTCAATCACTATCTATACGTTACACTTCTGCTGCGTCAGTGTTAGCAGAGGCCAATGAGTGACTTAGACCTTCACCCTGCACCCAAAGCTCAGTGTGATGACGAGAGCAAGCAACGCATATCTCCATAACCAAGGTCAAATATAACCAGAGGCTGTGAGTGGTCAGTGGTGTCCACCCAAATAAGATAAATAGAGGGGGAGGGCTGATGCTAAGATCAGTCTCTCTGATGATCCAATCACCAGGATAAATAAGCACAATAGTGTGACTGATCTTACAGTAGAGGTTCCATAGTGTGACTGATCTTACAGTAGAGGTTCCATAGTGTGACTGATCTTACAGTAGAGGCTCCATAGTGTGACTGCTCTTACAGTAGAGGCTCCACAGTGTGACTGATCTTACAGTAGAGGCTCCATAGTGTGACTGCTCTTACAGTAGAGGGTCCATAGTGTGACTGATCTTACAGTAGAGGCTCCATAGTGTGACTGCTCTTACAGTAGAGGCTCCACAGTGTGACTGATCTTACAGTAGAGGCTCCATAGTGTGACTGCTCTTACAGTAGAGGTTCCATAGTGTGACTGCTCTTACAGTAGAGGCTCCATAGTGTGACTGATCTTACAGTAGAGGCTCCATAGTGTGACCGCTCTTACAGTAGAGGTTCCATAGTGTGACTGATCTTACAGTAGAGGTTCCATAGTGTGACTGCTCTTACAGTAGAGGCTCCATAGTGTGACTGCTCTTACAGTAGAGGTTCCATAGTGTGACTGCTCTTACAGTAGAGGTTCCATAGTGTGACTGCTCTTACAGTAGAGGTTCCATAGTGTGACTGCTCTTACAGTAGAGGTTCCATAGTGTGACTGCTCTTACAGTAGAGGTTCCATAGTGTGACTGCTCTTACAGTAGAGGTTCCATAGTGTGACTGCTCTTACAGCAGAGGTTCCATAGTGTGACTGCTCTTACAGTAGAGGCTCCATAGTGTGACTGCTCTTACAGTAGAGGCTCCATAGTGTGACCGCTCTTACAGTAGAGGCTCCATAGTGTGACTGATCTTACAGTAGAGGTTCCATAGTGTGACTGCTCTTACAGTAGAGGGTCCATAGTGTGACTGCTCTTACAGTAGAGGGTCCATAGTGTGACTGCTCTTACAGTAGACGGTCCATAGTGTGACTGATCTTACAGTAGAGGTTCCATAGTGTGACTGATCTTACAGTAGAGGTTCCATAGTGTGACTGCTCTTACAGTAGAGGTTCCATAGTGTGACTGCTCTTACAGTAGAGGTTCCATAGTGTGACTGCTCTTACAGTAGAGGCTCCATAGTGTGACTGCTCTTACAGTAGAGGCTCCATAGTGTGACTGCTCTTACAGTAGAGGTTCCATAGTGTGACTGATCTTACAGTAGAGCCTCCATAGTGTGACCGCTCTTACAGTAGAGGTTCCATAGTGTGACTGCTCTTACAGTAGAGGTTCCATAGTGTGACTGCTCTTACAGTAGAGGTTCCATAGTGTGACTGATCTTACAGTGGAGGTTCCATAGTGTGACTGCTCTTACAGTAGAGGCTCCATAGTGTGACTGCTCTTACAGTAGAGGTTCCATAGTGTGACTGCTCTTACAGTAGAGGCTCCATAGTGTGACTGATCTTACAGTAGAGGCTCCATAGTGTGACTGCTCTTACAGTAGAGGCTCCATAGTGTGACTGCTCTTACAGTAGAGGTTCCATAGTGTGACTGATCTTACAGTAGAGGTTCCATAGTGTGACTGCTCTTACAGTAGAGGTTCCATAGTGTGACTGCTCTTACAGTAGAGGCTCCATAGTGTGACTGCTCTTACAGTAGAGGTTCCATAGTGTGACTGATCTTACAGTAGAGGTTCCATAGTGTGACTGGTCTTGCAGTAGAGGTTCCATAGTGTGACTGCTCTTACAGTAGAGGTTCCATAGTGTGACTGCTCTTACAGTAGAGGTTCCATAGTGTGACTGCTCTTACAGTAGAGGTTCCATAGTGTGACTGCTCTTACAGTAGAGGTTCCATAGTGTGACTGCTCTTACAGTAGAGGCTCCATAGTGTGACTGCTCTTACAGTAGAGGTTCCATAGTGTGACTGAACTTACAGTAGAGGTTCCATAGTGTGACTGCTCTTACAGTAGAGGCTCCATAGTGTGACCGCTCTTACAGTAGAGGTTCCATAGTGTGACTGATCTTACAGTAGAGGTTCCATAGTGTGACCGCTCTTACAGTAGAGGCTCCATAGTGTGACTGATCTTACAGTAGAGGTTCCATAGTGTGACTGCTCTTACAGTAGAGGCTCCATAGTGTGACTGATCTTACAGTAGAGGCTCCATAGTGTGACCGATCTTACAGTAGAGGTTCCATAGTGTGACTGCTCTTACAGTAGAGGCTCCATAGTGTGACTGCTCTTACAGTAGAGGCTCCATAGTGTGACTGATCTTACAGTAGAGGTTCCATAGTGTGACTGATCTTACAGTAGAGGTTCCATAGTGTGACTGCTCTTACAGTAGAGGTTCCATAGTGTGACTGCTCTTACAGTAGAGGCTCCATAGTGTGACTGATCTTACAGTAGAGGTTCCATAGTGTGACTGATCTTACAGTAGAGGCTCCATAGTGTGACTGCTCTTACAGTAGAGGTTCCATAGTGTGACTGCTCTTACAGTAGAGGCTCCATAGTGTGACTGCTCTTACAGTAGAGGCTCCATAGTGTGACTGCTCTTACAGTAGAGGTTCCATAGTGTGACTGCTCTTACAGTAGAGGCTCCATAGTGTGACTGATCTTACAGTAGAGGCTCCATAGTGTGACTGCTCTTACAGTAGAGGCTCCATAGTGTGACTGCTCTTACAGTAGAGGTTCCATAGTGTGACTGATCTTACAGTAGAGGTTCCATAGTGTGACTGCTCTTACAGTAGAGGTTCCATAGTGTGACTGCTCTTACAGTAGAGGCTCCATAGTGTGACTGCTCTTACAGTAGAGGTTCCATAGTGTGACTGATCTTACAGTAGAGGTTCCATAGTGTGACTGGTCTTGCAGTAGAGGTTCCATAGTGTGACTGGTCTTGCAGTAGAGGTTCCATAGTGTGACTGCTCTTACAGTAGAGGTTCCATAGTGTGACTGCTCTTACAGTAGAGGTTCCATAGTGTGACTGCTCTTACAGTAGAGGTTCCATAGTGTGACTGCTCTTACAGTAGAGGCTCCATAGTGTGACTGCTCTTACAGTAGAGGTTCCATAGTGTGACTGATCTTACAGTAGAGGTTCCATAGTGTGACTGCTCTTACAGTAGAGGCTCCATAGTGTGACTGCTCTTACAGTAGAGGCTCCATAGTGTGACTGATCTTACAGTAGAGGTTCCATAGTGTGACTGATCTTACAGTAGAGGTTCCATAGTGTGACTGCTCTTACAGTAGAGGTTCCATAGTGTGACTGCTCTTACAGTAGAGGTTCCATAGTGTGACTGCTCTTACAGTAGAGGTTACATAGTGTGACTGCTCTTACAGTAGAGGTTCCATAGTGTGACTGCTCTTACAGTAGAGGTGCCATAGTGTGACTGATCTTACAGTAGAGGTTCCATAGTGTGACTGATCTTACAGTAGAGGTTCCATAGTGTGACTGCTCTTACAGTAGAGGCTCCATAGTGTGACTGATCTTACAGTAGAGGTTCCATAGTGTGACTGATCTTACAGTAGAGGCTCCATAGTGTGACTGCTCTTACAGTAGAGGTTCCATAGTGTGACTGCTCTTACAGTAGAGGCTCCATAGTGTGACTGCTCTTACAGTAGAGGCTCCATAGTGTGACTGCTCTTACAGTAGAGGTTCCATAGTGTGACTGCTCTTACAGTAGAGGCTCCATAGTGTGACCGATCTTACAGTAGAGGCTCCATAGTGTGACCGCTCTTACAGTAGAGGTTCCATAGTGTGACCGATCTTACAGTAGAGGTTCCATAGTGTGACTGCTCTTACAGTAGAGGTTCCATAGTGTGACTGCTCTTACAGTAGAGGTTCCATAGTGTGACTGCTCTTACAGTAGAGGCTCCATAGTGTGACTGCTCTTACAGTAGAGGTTCCATAGTGTGACTGATCTTACAGTAGAGGTTCCATAGTGTGACTGGTCTTGCAGTAGAGGTTCCATAGTGTGACTGGTCTTGCAGTAGAGGTTCCATAGTGTGACTGCTCTTACAGTAGAGGTTCCATAGTGTGACTGCTCTTACAGTAGAGGTTACATAGTGTGACTGCTCTTACAGTAGAGGTTCCATAGTGTGACTGCTCTTACAGTAGAGGTGCCATAGTGTGACTGATCTTACAGTAGAGGTTCCATAGTGTGACTGATCTTACAGTAGAGGTTCCATAGTGTGACTGCTCTTACAGTAGAGGCTCCATAGTGTGACTGATCTTACAGTAGAGGTTCCATAGTGTGACTGATCTTACAGTAGAGGCTCCATAGTGTGACTGCTCTTACAGTAGAGGTTCCATAGTGTGACTGCTCTTACAGTAGAGGCTCCATAGTGTGACTGCTCTTACAGTAGAGGCTCCATAGTGTGACTGCTCTTACAGTAGAGGTTCCATAGTGTGACTGCTCTTACAGTAGAGGCTCCATAGTGTGACCGATCTTACAGTAGAGGCTCCATAGTGTGACCGCTCTTACAGTAGAGGTTCCATAGTGTGACCGATCTTACAGTAGAGGTTCCATAGTGTGACTGCTCTTACAGTAGAGGTTCCATAGTGTGACTGCTCTTACAGTAGAGGCTCCATAGTGTGACTGATCTTACAGTAGAGGCTCCATAGTGTGACTGCTCTTACAGTAGAGGTTCCATAGTGTGACTGCTCTTACAGTAGAGGCTCCATAGTGTGACCGCTCTTACAGTAGAGGCTCCATAGTGTGACCGCTCTTACAGTAGAGGTTCCATAGTGTGACTGCTCTTACAGTAGAGGCTCCATAGTGTGACTGATCTTACAGTAGAGGTTCCATAGTGTGACTGCTCTTACAGTAGAGGCTCCATAGTGTGACCGCTCTTACAGTAGAGGCTCCATAGTGTGACTGCTCTTACAGTAGAGGCTCCATAGTGTGACTGATCTTACAGTAGAGGTTCCATAGTGTGACTGATCTTACAGTAGAGGCTCCATAGTGTGACTGCTCTTACAGTAGAGGTTCCATAGTGTGACTGCTCTTACAGTAGAGGTTCCATAGTGTGACTGATCTTACAGTAGAGGTTCCATAGTGTGACTGCTCTTACAGTAGAGGTTCCATAGTGTGACTGCTCTTACAGTAGAGGTTCTATAGTGTGACTGATCTTACAGTAGAGGCTCCATAGTGTGACTGCTCTTACAGTAGAGGTTCCATAGTGTGACTGATCTTACAGTAGAGGCTCCATAGTGTGACCGCTCTTACAGTAGAGGTTCTATAGTGTGACCGCTCTTACAGTAGAGGTTCCATAGTGTGACTGATCTTACAGTAGAGGGCTCCATAGTGTGACTGCTCTTACAGTAGAGGGTCCATAGTGTGACTGCTCTTACAGTAGAGGCTCCATAGTGTGACTGCTCTTACAGTAGAGGGTCCATAGTGTGACTGCTCTTACAGTAGAGGCTCCATAGTGTGACTGCTCTTACAGTAGAGGCTCCATAGTGTGACCTCTCTTACAGTAGAGGTTCCATAGTGTGACTGCTCTTACAGTAGAGGCTCCATAGTGTGACTGATCTTACAGTAGAGGTTCCATAGTGTGACTGATCTTACAGTAGAGGCTCCATAGTGTGACTGCTCTTACAGTAGAGGTTCCATAGTGTGACTGCTCTTACAGTAGAGGTTCCATAGTGTGACTGCTCTTACAGTAGAGGCTCCATAGTGTGACCGCTCTTACAGTAGAGGCTCCATAGTGTGACCGATCTTACAGTAGAGGTTCCATAGTGTGACCGCTCTTACAGTAGAGGTTCCATAGTGTGACAGCTCTTACAGTAGAGGTTCCATAGTGTGATTGCTCTTACAGTAGAGGTTCCATAGTGTGACTGCTCTTACAGTAGAGGTGCCATAGTGTGACTGATCTTACAGTAGAGGTTCCATAGTGTGACAGCTCTTACAGTAGAGGTTCCATAGTGTGACTGCTCTTACAGTAGAGGCTCCATAGTGTGACTGATCTTACAGTAGAGGTTCCATAGTGTGACTGCTCTTACAGTAGAGGTTCCATAGTGTGACTGCTCTTACAGTAGAGGTTCCATAGTGTGACTGCTCTTACAGTAGAGGGTCCATAGTGTGACTGCTCTTACAGTAGAGGTTCCATAGTGTGACTGCTCTTACAGTAGAGGCTCCATAGTGTGACTGCTCTTACAGTAGAGGTTCCATAGTGTGACTGCTCTTACAGTAGAGGGTCCATAGTGTGACTGCTCTTACAGTAGAGGGTCCATAGTGTGACTGATCTTACAGTAGAGGTTCCATAGTGTGACTGCTCTTACAGTAGAGGCTCCATAGTGTGACTGATCTTACAGTAGAGGTTCCATAGTGTGACTGCTCTTACAGTAGAGGGTCCATAGTGTGACTGCTCTTACAGTAGAGGTTCCATAGTGTGACTGATCTTACAGTAGAGGTTCCATAGTGTGACTGCTCTTACAGTAGAGGTTCCATAGTGTGTCTGCTCTTACAGTAGAGGTTCCATAGTGTGACAGATCTTACAGTAGAGGTTCCATAGTGTGACTGCTCTTACAGTAGAGGCTCCATAGTGTGACTGCTCTTACAGTAGAGGTTCCATAGTGTGACTGCTCTTACAGTAGAGGCTCCATAGTGTGACTGCTCTTACAGTAGAGGTTCCATAGTGTGACTGATCTTACAGTAGAGGTTCCATAGTGTGACTGATCTTACAGTAGAGGCTCCATAGTGTGACTGCTCTTACAGTAGAGGTTCCATAGTGTGACTGCTCTTACAGTAGAGGTTCCATAGTGTGACTGCTCTTACAGTAGAGGTTCCATAGTGTGACTGATCTTACAGTAGAGGTTCCATAGTGTGACTGATGTTACAGTAGAGGTTCCATAGTGTGACTGATCTTACAGTAGAGGTTCCATAGTGTGACTGCTCTTACAGTAGAGGCTCCATAGTGTGACTGCTCTTACAGTAGAGGTTCCATAGTGTGACTGCTCTTACAGTAGAGGTTCCATAGTGTGACTGCTCTTACAGTAGAGGCTCCATAGTGTGACTGCTCTTACAGTAGAGGTTCCATAGTGTGACTGATCTTACAGTAGAGGCTCCATAGTGTGACTGCTCTTACAGTAGAGGCTCCATAGTGTGACTGCTCTTACAGTAGAGGTTCCATAGTGTGACTGCTCTTACAGTAGAGGTTCCATAGTGTGACTGATCTTACAGTAGAGGTTCCATAGTGTGACTGCTCTTACAGTAGAGGGTCCATAGTGTGACTGCTCTTACAGTAGAGGTTCCATAGTGTGACTGATCTTACAGTAGAGGTTCCATAGTGTGACTGCTCTTACAGTAGAGGTTCCATAGTGTGTCTGCTCTTACAGTAGAGGTTCCATAGTGTGACAGATCTTACAGTAGAGGTTCCATAGTGTGACTGCTCTTACAGTAGAGGCTCCATAGTGTGACTGCTCTTACAGTAGAGGTTCCATAGTGTGACTGCTCTTACAGTAGAGGCTCCATAGTGTGACTGCTCTTACAGTAGAGGTTCCATAGTGTGACTGATCTTACAGTAGAGGTTCCATAGTGTGACTGATCTTACAGTAGAGGCTCCATAGTGTGACTGCTCTTACAGTAGAGGTTCCATAGTGTGACTGCTCTTACAGTAGAGGTTCCATAGTGTGACTGCTCTTACAGTAGAGGTTCCATAGTGTGACTGATCTTACAGTAGAGGTTCCATAGTGTGACTGATGTTACAGTAGAGGTTCCATAGTGTGACTGATCTTACAGTAGAGGTTCCATAGTGTGACTGCTCTTACAGTAGAGGCTCCATAGTGTGACTGCTCTTACAGTAGAGGTTCCATAGTGTGACTGCTCTTACAGTAGAGGTTCCATAGTGTGACTGCTCTTACAGTAGAGGCTCCATAGTGTGACTGCTCTTACAGTAGAGGTTCCATAGTGTGACTGATCTTACAGTAGAGGCTCCATAGTGTGACTGCTCTTACAGTAGAGGCTCCATAGTGTGACTGCTCTTACAGTAGAGGTTCCATAGTGTGACTGCTCTTACAGTAGAGGTTCCATAGTGTGACTGATCTTACAGTAGAGGTTCCATAGTGTGACTGCTCTTACAGTAGAGGTTCCATAGTGTGACTGCTCTTACTGTAGAGGCTCCATAGTGTGACTGCTCTTACAGTAGAGGTTCCATAGTGTGACTGATCTTACAGTAGAGGTTCCATAGTGTGACTGGTCTTGCAGTAGAGGTTCTATAGTGTGACTGCTCTTACAGTAGAGGTTCCATAGTGTGACTGCTCTTACAGTAGAGGTTCCATAGTGTGACTGCTCTTACAGTAGAGGTTCCATAGTGTGACTGCTCTTACAGTAGAGGCTCCATAGTGTGACTGCTCTTACAGTAGAGGTTCCATAGTGTGACTGATCTTACAGTAGAGGTTCCATAGTGTGACTGATCTTACAGTAGAGGGTCCATAGTGTGACTGCTCTTACAGTAGAGGTTCCATAGTGTGACTGATCTTACAGTAGAGGTTCCATAGTGTGACTGATCTTACAGTAGAGGTTCCATAGTGTGACTGATCTTACAGTAGAGGGTCCATAGTGTGACTGCTCTTACAGTAGAGGTTCCATAGTGTGACTGATCTTACAGTAGAGGCTCCATAGTGTGACTGATCTTACAGTAGAGGTTCCATAGTGTGACTGCTCTTACAGTAGAGGCTCCATAGTGTGACCGCTCTTACAGTAGAGGTTCCATAGTGTGACCGCTCTTACAGTAGAGGCTCCATAGTTTGACCGCTCTTACAGTAGAGGCTCCATAGTGTGACCGATCTTACAGTAGAGGTTCCATAGTGTGACCGATCTTACAGTAGAGGTTCCATAGTGTGACTGCTCTTACAGTAGAGGTTCCATAGTGTGACTGCTCTTACAGTAGAGGCTCCATAGTGTGACTGATCTTACAGTAGAGGTTCCATAGTGTGACTGATCTTACAGTAGAGGTTCCATAGTGTGACTGATCTTACAGTAGAGGCTCCATAGTGTGACTGATCTTACAGTAGAGGTTCCATAGTGTGTCTGCTCTTACAGTAGAGGCTCCATAGTGTGACTGATCTTACAGTAGAGGCTCCATAGTGTGACTGCTCTTACAGTAGAGGTTCCATAGTGTGACTGCTCTTACAGTAGAGGCTCCATAGTGTGACTGATCTTACAGTAGAGGTTCCATAGTGTGACTGCTCTTACAGTAGAGGTTCCATAGTGTGACTGCTCTTACAGTAGAGGCTCCATAGTGTGACTGCTCTTACAGTAGAGGTTCCATGGTGTGACTGATCTTACAGTAGAGGCTCCATAGTGTGACTGCTCTTACAGTAGAGGCTCCATGGTGTGACTGCTCTTACAGTAGAGGTTCCATGGTGTGACTGCTCTTACAGTAGAGGTTCCATAGTGTGACTGCTCTTACAGTAGAGGCTCCATAGTGTGACTGATCTTACAGTAGAGGCTCCATAGTGTGACTGCTCTTACAGTAGAGGTTCCATAGTGTGACTGCTCTTACAGTAGAGGGTCCATAGTGTGACTGCTCTTACAGTAGAGGCTCCATAGTGTGACTGATCTTACAGTAGAGGTTCCATAGTGTGACTGATCTTACAGTAGAAGCTCCATAGTGTGACTGATCTTACAGTAGAGGTTCCATAGTGTGACCGATCTTACAGTAGAGGTTCCATAGTGTGACCGCTCTTACAGTAGAGGTGCCATAGTGTGACTGATCTTACAGTAGAGGTTCCATAGTGTGACAGCTCTTACAGTAGAGGTTCCATAGTGTGACTGATCTTACAGTAGAGGTTCCATAGTGTGACTGCTCTTACAGTAGAGGTTCCATAGTGTGACTGCTCTTACAGTAGAGGTGCCATAGTGTGACTGATCTTACAGTAGAGGTTCCATAGTGTGACCGCTCTTACAGTAGAGGCTCCATAGTGTGACCGATCTTACAGTAGAGGTTCCATAGTGTGACCGATCTTACAGTAGAGGTTCCATAGTGTGACCGATCTTACAGTAGAGGTTCCATAGTGTGACCGCTCTTACAGTAGAGGCTCCATAGTGTGACTGATCTTACAGTAGAGGTTCCATAGTGTGACTGCTCTTACAGTAGAGGCTCCATAGTGTGACTGATCTTACAGTAGAGGTTCCATAGTGTGACTGCTCTTACAGTAGAGGTTCCATAGTGTGACTGCTCTTACAGTAGAGGTTCCATAGTGTGACTGCTCTTACAGTAGAGGGTCCATAGTGTGACTGCTCTTACAGTAGAGGTTCCATAGTGTGACTGCTCTTACAGTAGAGGCTCCATAGTGTGACTGCTCTTACAGTAGAGGCTCCATAGTGTGACTGCTCTTACAGTAGAGGCTCCATAGTGTGACTGCTCTTACAGTAGAGGTTCCATAGTGTGACTGCTCTTACAGTAGAGGGTCCATAGTGTGACTGCTCTTACAGTAGAGGTTCCATAGTGTGACTACTCTTACAGTAGAGGCTCCATAGTGTGACTGCTCTTACAGTAGAGGCTCCATAGTGTGACTGATCTTACAGTAGAGGCTTCATAGTGTGACTGCTCTTACAGTAGAGGCTCCATAGTGTGACTGCTCTTACAGTAGAGGTTCCATAGTGTGACTGATCTTACAGTAGAGGCTCCATAGTGTGACTGATCTTACAGTAGAGGTTCCATAGTGTGACTGCTCTTACAGTAGAGGTTCCATAGTGTGACTGCTCTTACAGTAGAGGTGCCATAGTGTGACTGATCTTACAGTAGAGGTTCCATAGTGTGACAGCTCTTACAGTAGAGGTTCCATAGTGTGACTGCTCTTACAGTAGAGGCTCCATAGTGTGACTGATCTTACAGTAGAGGTTCCATAGTGTGACTGCTCTTACAGTAGAGGTTCCATAGTGTGACTGCTCTTACAGTAGAGGTTCCATAGTGTGACTGATCTTACAGTAGAGGTTCCATAGTGTGACTGATCTTACAGTAGAGATTCCATAGTGTGACCGCTCTTACAGTAGAGGTTCCATAGTGTGACTGCTCTTACAGTAGAGGCTCCATAGTGTGACCGATCTTACAGTAGAGGTTCCATAGTGTGACTGATCTTACAGTAGAGGGTCCATAGTGTGACTGCTCTTACAGTAGAGGTTCCATAGTGTGACTGCTCTTACAGTAGAGGCTCCATAGTGTGACTGCTCTTACAGTAGAGGTTCCATAGTGTGACTGCTCTTACAGTAGAGGGTCCATAGTGTGACTGCTCTTACAGTAGAGGTTCCATAGTGTGACTGCTCTTACAGTAGAGGCTCCATAGTGTGACTGATCTTACAGTAGAGGCTCCATAGTGTGACCGCTCTTACAGTAGAGGTTCCATAGTGTGACCGCTCTTACAGTAGAGGTTCCATAGTGTGACTGATCTTACAGTAGAGGTTCCATAGTGTGACCGCTCTTACAGTAGAGGTTCCATAGTGTGACTGATCTTACAGTAGAGGTTCCATAGTGTGACTGATCTTACAGTAGAGGTTCCATAGTGTGACTGCTCTTACAGTAGAGGTTCCATAGTGTGACTGCTCTTACAGTAGAGGTTCCATAGTGTGACTGCTCTTACAGTAGAGGCTCCATAGTGTGACTGCTCTTACAGTAGAGGCTCCATAGTGTGACTGCTCTTACAGTAGAGGCTCCATAGTGTGACTGCTCTTACAGTAGAGGTTCCATAGTGTGACTGCTCTTACAGTAGAGGTTCCATAGTGTGACTGATCTTACAGTAGAGGGTCCATAGTGTGACTGCTCTTACAGTAGAGGTTCCATGGTGTGACTGATCTTACAGTAGAGGTTCCATAGTGTGACTGCTCTTACAGTAGAGGTTCCATAGTGTGACTGCTCTTACAGTAGAGGTTCCATAGTGTGACTGCTCTTACAGTAGAGGCTCCATAGTGTGACTGCTCTTACAGTAGAGGTTCCATAGTGTGACTGATCTTACAGTAGAGGCTCCATAGTGTGACTGCTCTTACAGTAGAGGTTCCATAGTGTGACTGCTCTTACAGTAGAGGTTCCATAGTGTGACTGCTCTTACAGTAGAGGTTCCATAGTGTGACTGCTCTTACAGTAGAGGTTCTATAGTGTGACAGCTCTTACAGTAGAGGCTCCATAGTGTGACTGCTCTTACAGTAGAGGCTCCATAGTGTGACTGCTCTTACAGTAGAGGTTCCATAGTGTGACTGCTCTTACAGTAGAGGCTCCACAGTGTGACTGATCTTACAGTAGAGGTTCCATAGTGTGACTGATCTTACAGTAGAGGTTCCATAGTGTGACCGCTCTTACAGTAGAGGGTCCATAGTGTGACTGCTCTTACAGTAGAGGCTCCATAGTGTGACTGATCTTACAGTAGAGGTTCCATAGTGTGACTGCTCTTACAGTAGAGGTTCCATAGTGTGACTGCTCTTACAGTAGAGGTTCCATAGTGTGACTGCTCTTACAGTAGAGGCTCCATAGTGTGACTGCTCTTACAGTAGAGGTTCCATAGTGTGACTGATCTTACAGTAGAGGCTCCATAGTGTGACTGCTCTTACAGTAGAGGTTCCATAGTGTGACTGCTCTTACAGTAGAGGTTCCATAGTGTGACTGCTCTTACAGTAGAGGTTCCATAGTGTGACTGCTCTTACAGTAGAGGTTCTATAGTGTGACAGCTCTTACAGTAGAGGCTCCATAGTGTGACTGCTCTTACAGTAGAGGCTCCATAGTGTGACTGCTCTTACAGTAGAGGTTCCATAGTGTGACTGCTCTTACAGTAGAGGCTCCACAGTGTGACTGATCTTACAGTAGAGGCTCCATAGTGTGACTGATCTTACAGTAGAGGTTCCATAGTGTGACAGCTCTTACAGTAGAGGCTCCATAGTGTGACCGCTCTTACAGTAGAGGCTCCATAGTGTGACCGCTCTTACAGTAGAGGTTCCATAGTGTGACTGCTCTTACAGTAGAGGCTCCATAGTGTGACCGCTCTTACAGTAGAGGCTCCATAGTGTGACCGCTCTTACAGTAGAGGCTCCATAGTGTGACTGCTCTTACAGTAGAGGTTCCATAGTGTGACCGCTCTTACAGTAGAGGTTCCATAGTGTGACTGTTCTTACAGTAGAGGCTCCATAGTGTGACTGATCTTACAGTAGAGGTTCCATAGTGTGACTGATCTTACAGTAGAGGTTCCATAGTGTGACTGCTCTTACAGTAGAGGTTCCATAGTGTGACTGCTCTTACAGTAGAGGTTCCATAGTGTGACTGCTCTTACAGTAGCGGTTCCATAGTGTGACTGCTCTTACAGTAGAGGCTCCATAGTGTGACTGATCTTACAGTAGAGGTTCCATAGTGTGACTGCTCTTACAGTAGAGGTTCCATAGTGTGACTGATCTTACAGTAGAGGTTCCATAGTGTGACCGCTCTTACAGTAGAGGCTCCTTAGTGTGACTGCTCTTACAGTAGAGGCTCCATAGTGTGACTGATCTTACAGTAGAGGCTCCATAGTGTGACCGCTCTTACAGTAGAGGTTCCATAGTGTGACCGCTCTTACAGTAGAGGTTCCATAGTGTGACTGCTCTTACAGTAGAGGTTCCATAGTGTGACTGCTCTTACAGTAGAGGGTCCATAGTGTGACTGCTCTTACAGTAGAGGTTCCATAGTGTGACTGCTCTTACAGTAGAGGCTCCATAGTGTGACTGCTCTTACAGTAGAGGCTCCATAGTGTGACTGATCTTACAGTAGAGGTTCCATAGTGTGACCGCTCTTACAGTAGAGGTTCCATAGTGTGACTGCTCTTACAGTAGAGGCTCCATAGTGTGACCGCTCTTACAGTAGAGACTCCATAGTGTGACTGATCTTACAGTAGAGGTTCCATAGTGTGACTGCTCTTACACTACAGGCTCCATAGTGTGACTGCTCTTACAGTAGAGGGTCCATAGTGTGACTGCTCTTACAGTAGAGGTTCCATAGTGTGACTGATCTTACAGTAGAGGTTCCATAGTGTGACTGCTCTTACAGTAGAGGTTCCATAGTGTGACTGATCTTACAGTAGAGGTTCCATAGTGTGACCGCTCTTACAGTAGAGGTTCCATAGTGTGACTGATCTTACAGTAGAGGTTCCATAGTGTGACTGATCTTACAGTAGAGGTTCCATAGTGTGACCGCTCTTACAGTAGAGGCTCCATAGTGTGACTGATCTTACAGTAGAGGCTCCATAGTGTGACTGCTCTTACAGTAGAGGTTCCATAGTGTGACCGCTCTTACAGTAGAGGTTCCATAGTGTGACTGATCTTACAGTAGAGGCTCCATAGTGTGACCGCTCTTACAGTAGAGGTTCCATAGTGTGACTGATCTTACAGTAGAGGTTCCATAGTGTGACTGCTCTTACAGTAGAGGTTCCATAGTGTGACTGATCTTACAGTAGAGGTTCCATAGTGTGACTGCTCTTACAGTAGAGGTTCCATAGTGTGACTGCTCTTACAGTAGAGGCTCCATAGTGTGACTGCTCTTACAGTAGAGGTTCCATAGTGTGACCGCTCTTACAGTAGAGGTTCCATAGTGTGACTGATCTTACAGTAGAGGTTCCATAGTGTGACTGCTCTTACAGTAGAGGTTCCATAGTGTGACTGCTCTTACATTAGAGGTTCCATAGTGTGACTGATCTTACAGTAGAGGCTCCATAGTGTGACTGCTCTTACAGTAGAGATTCCATAGTGTGACTGATCTTACAGTAGAGGTTCCATAGTGTGACCGCTATTACAGTAGAGGTTCCATAGTGTGACTGATCTTACAGTAGAGGTTCCATAGTGTGACTGCTCTTACAGTAGAGGCTCCATAGTGTGACTGCTATTACAGTAGAGGGTTCCATAGTGTGACCGCTCTTACAGTAGAGGTTCCATAGTGTGACTGATCTTACAGTAGAGGCTCCATAGTGTGACCGCTCTTACAGTAGAGGTTCCATAGTGTGACTGATCTTACAGTAGAGGTTCCATAGTGTGACCGCTCTTACAGTAGAGGTTCCATAGTGTGACTGCTCTTACAGTAGAGGTTCCATAGTGTGACTGCTCTTACAGTAGAGGTTCCATAGTGTGACTGCTCTTACAGTAGAGGTTCCATAGTGTGACTGCTCTTACAGTAGAGGTTCCATAGTGTGACTGCTCTTACAGTAGAGGTTCCATAGTGTGACTGCTCTTACAGTAGAGGTTCCATAGTGTGACTGATCTTACAGTAGAGGTTCCATAGTGTGACCGCTCTTACAGTAGAGGTTCCATAGTGTGACTGATCTTACAGTAGAGGTTCCATAGTGTGACCGCTCTTACAGTAGAGGTTCTATAGTGTGACTGCTCTTACAGTAGAGGTTCCATAGTGTGACTGCTCTTACAGTAGAGGTTCCATAGTGTGACTGCTCTTACAGTAGAGGTTCCATAGTGTGACTGCTCTTACAGTAGAGGTTCCATAGTGTGACTGCTCTTACAGTAGAGGTTCCATAGTGTGACTGCTCTTACAGTAGAGGTTCCATAGTGTGACTGATCTTACAGTAGAGGTTCCATAGTGTGACCGCTCTTACAGTAGAGGTTCCATAGTGTGACTGATCTTACAGTAGAGGTTCCATAGTGTGACTGATCTTACAGTAGAGGTTCCATAGTGTGACCGCTCTTACAGTAGAGGCTCCATAGTGTGACTGCTCTTACAGTAGAGGCTCCATAGTGTGACTGCTCTTACAGTAGAGGTTCCATAGTGTGACTGCTCTTACAGTAGAGGCTCCATAGTGTGACTGCTCTTACAGTAGAGGTTCCATAGTGTGACTGCTCTTACAGTAGAGGGTCCATAGTGTGACTGATCTTACAGTAGAGGTTCCATAGTGTGACTGCTCTTACAGTAGAGGGTCCATAGTGTGACTGATCTTACAGTAGAGGTTCCATAGTGTGACTGATCTTACAGTAGAGGCTCCATAGTGTGACTGCTCTTACAGTAGAGGTTCCATAGTGTGACTGCTCTTACAGTAGAGGTTCCATAGTGTGACTGCTCTTACAGTAGAGGTTCCATAGTGTGACTGCTCTTACAGTAGAGGTTCCATAGTGTGACTGCTCTTACAGTAGAGGTTCTATAGTGTGACAGCTCTTACAGTAGAGGCTCCATAGTGTGACTGCTCTTACAGTAGAGGCTCCATAGTGTGACTGATCTTACAGTAGAGGTTCCATAGTGTGACTGATCTTACAGTAGAGGCTCCATAGTGTGACTGATCTTACAGTAGAGGTTCCATAGTGTGACTGCTCTTACAGTAGAGGTTCCATAGTGTGACTGATCTTACAGTAGAGGTTCCATAGTGTGACTGCTCTTACAGTAGAGGTTCCATAGTGTGACTGATCTTACAGTAGAGGTTCCATAGTGTGACTGATCTTACAGTAGAGGCTCCATAGTGTGACTGCTCTTACAGTAGAGGTTCCATAGTGTGACTGCTCTTACAGTAGAGGTTCCATAGTGTGACTGCTCTTACAGTAGAGGTTCCATAGTGTGACTGCTCTTACAGTAGAGGTTCCATAGTGTGACTGCTCTTACAGTAGAGGTTCCATAGTGTGACTGCTCTTACAGTAGAGGTTCCATAGTGTGACTGATCTTACAGTAGAGGTTCCATAGTGTGACCGCTCTTACAGTAGAGGTTCTATAGTGTGACTGCTCTTACAGTAGAGGTTCCATAGTGTGACTGCTCTTACAGTAGAGGTTCCATAGTGTGACTGCTCTTACAGTAGAGGTTCCATAGTGTGACTGCTCTTACAGTAGAGGTTCCATAGTGTGACTGCTCTTACAGTAGAGGTTCCATAGTGTGACTGCTCTTACAGTAGAGGTTCCATAGTGTGACTGATCTTACAGTAGAGGTTCCATAGTGTGACCGCTCTTACAGTAGAGGTTCCATAGTGTGACTGATCTTACAGTAGAGGTTCCATAGTGTGACTGATCTTACAGTAGAGGTTCCATAGTGTGACCGCTCTTACAGTAGAGGCTCCATAGTGTGACTGCTCTTACAGTAGAGGCTCCATAGTGTGACTGCTCTTACAGTAGAGGTTCCATAGTGTGACTGCTCTTACAGTAGAGGCTCCATAGTGTGACTGCTCTTACAGTAGAGGTTCCATAGTGTGACTGCTCTTACAGTAGAGGGTCCATAGTGTGACTGATCTTACAGTAGAGGTTCCATAGTGTGACTGCTCTTACAGTAGAGGGTCCATAGTGTGACTGATCTTACAGTAGAGGTTCCATAGTGTGACTGATCTTACAGTAGAGGCTCCATAGTGTGACTGCTCTTACAGTAGAGGTTCCATAGTGTGACTGCTCTTACAGTAGAGGTTCCATAGTGTGACTGCTCTTACAGTAGAGGTTCCATAGTGTGACTGCTCTTACAGTAGAGGTTCCATAGTGTGACTGCTCTTACAGTAGAGGTTCTATAGTGTGACAGCTCTTACAGTAGAGGCTCCATAGTGTGACTGCTCTTACAGTAGAGGCTCCATAGTGTGACTGATCTTACAGTAGAGGTTCCATAGTGTGACTGATCTTACAGTAGAGGCTCCATAGTGTGACTGATCTTACAGTAGAGGTTCCATAGTGTGACTGCTCTTACAGTAGAGGTTCCATAGTGTGACTGATCTTACAGTAGAGGTTCCATAGTGTGACTGCTCTTACAGTAGAGGTTCCATAGTGTGACTGATCTTACAGTAGAGGTTCCATAGTGTGACTGATCTTACAGTAGAGGCTCCATAGTGTGACTGCTCTTACAGTAGAGGTTCCATAGTGTGACTGCTCTTACAGTAGAGGTTCCATAGTGTGACTGCTCTTACAGTAGAGGTTCCATAGTGTGACTGCTCTTACAGTAGAGGTTCCATAGTGTGACTGCTCTTACAGTAGAGGTTCCATAGTGTGACTGCTCTTACAGTAGAGGTTCCATAGTGTGACTGATCTTACAGTAGAGGTTCCATAGTGTGACCGCTCTTACAGTAGAGGTTCTATAGTGTGACTGCTCTTACAGTAGAGGTTCCATAGTGTGACTGCTCTTACAGTAGAGGTTCCATAGTGTGACTGCTCTTACAGTAGAGGTTCCATAGTGTGACTGCTCTTACAGTAGAGGTTCCATAGTGTGACTGCTCTTACAGTAGAGGTTCCATAGTGTGACTGCTCTTACAGTAGAGGTTCCATAGTGTGACTGATCTTACAGTAGAGGTTCCATAGTGTGACCGCTCTTACAGTAGAGGTTCCATAGTGTGACTGATCTTACAGTAGAGGTTCCATAGTGTGACTGATCTTACAGTAGAGGTTCCATAGTGTGACCGCTCTTACAGTAGAGGCTCCATAGTGTGACTGCTCTTACAGTAGAGGCTCCATAGTGTGACTGCTCTTACAGTAGAGGTTCCATAGTGTGACTGCTCTTACAGTAGAGGCTCCATAGTGTGACTGCTCTTACAGTAGAGGTTCCATAGTGTGACTGCTCTTACAGTAGAGGGTCCATAGTGTGACTGATCTTACAGTAGAGGTTCCATAGTGTGACTGCTCTTACAGTAGAGGGTCCATAGTGTGACTGATCTTACAGTAGAGGTTCCATAGTGTGACTGATCTTACAGTAGAGGCTCCATAGTGTGACTGCTCTTACAGTAGAGGTTCCATAGTGTGACTGCTCTTACAGTAGAGGTTCCATAGTGTGACTGCTCTTACAGTAGAGGTTCCATAGTGTGACTGCTCTTACAGTAGAGGTTCCATAGTGTGACTGCTCTTACAGTAGAGGTTCTATAGTGTGACAGCTCTTACAGTAGAGGCTCCATAGTGTGACTGCTCTTACAGTAGAGGCTCCATAGTGTGACTGATCTTACAGTAGAGGTTCCATAGTGTGACTGATCTTACAGTAGAGGCTCCATAGTGTGACTGATCTTACAGTAGAGGTTCCATAGTGTGACTGCTCTTACAGTAGAGGTTCCATAGTGTGACTGATCTTACAGTAGAGGTTCCATAGTGTGACTGCTCTTACAGTAGAGGTTCCATAGTGTGACTGATCTTACAGTAGAGGTTCCATAGTGTGACTGATCTTACAGTAGAGGCTCCATAGTGTGACTGCTCTTACAGTAGAGGTTCCATAGTGTGACTGCTCTTACAGTAGAGGTTCCATAGTGTGACTGCTCTTACAGTAGAGGTTCCATAGTGTGACTGCTCTTACAGTAGAGGTTCCATAGTGTGACTGCTCTTACAGTAGAGGTTCCATAGTGTGACTGCTCTTACAGTAGAGGTTCCATAGTGTGACTGCTCTTACAGTAGAGGTTCTATAGTGGGACTGCTCTTACAGATTAGTGATGTACCAGTCCAATGGATCACACAAATAGCCTTATTTTTCGTCTTGTTGTCTATTAAAAATATATATTTAAAACCTAAACCTCTAATAAAAAAGCTAAACTTTTGCCAGTATCGTGGCCACTTCAACAGAAGATTATTCAGTCAGTGCATGAAGCGGCTTCACACAGTGTGAGAGACTGAGGCTGGAGGGAAGGGGGATCTCCGGCTGTGACCACCTAGAACAGCGCTGCTGGTGTCATGTGAAAGAGGAGGTTATAATATTTTGTATGACATCGCAGGATCGCAGTCCTAGCTGTGAAACAACCGGCGGCATCGCAAGTGGAATACACAGTCGGGAATGGAAGCTGTATACTATATGACCGCGTGTGTACTATATGACCGCGTGTATACTATATGACCGCGTGTGTACTATATGACCGCGTGTATACTATATGACCGCGTGTATACTATATGACCGCGTGTATACTATATGACCGCGCGTGTACTATATGACCACGTGTGTACTATATGACCGCGTGTGTACTATATGACCGCGTGTATACTATATGACCGCGTGTATACTATATGACCGCGTGTATACTATATGACCGCGCGTGTACTATATGACCACGTGTGTACTATATGACCGCGTGTGTACTATATGACCGCGTGTATACTATATGACCGCGTGTATACTATATGACCGCGTGTGTACTATATGACCGCGTGTATACTATATGACCGCGTGTATACTATATGACCGCGTGTATACTATATGACCGCGTGTATACTATATGACCGCGTGTATACTATATGACCGCGTGTATACTATATGACCGCGTGTATACTATATGACCGCGTGTATACTATATGACCGCGTGTGTACTATATGACCGCGTGTGTACTATATGACCGCGTGTATACTATATGACCGCGTGTATACTATATGACGGCGTGTATACTATATGACCGCGTGTATACTATATGACGGCGTGTATACTATATGACCGCGTGTGTACTATATGACCGCGCGTATACTATATGACCGCGTGTATACTATATGACCGCGTGTGTACTATATGACCGCGTGTGTACTATATGACCGCGTGTGTACTATATGACCGCGTGTCTACTATATGACCGCGTGTATACTATATGACCGCGTGTATACTATATGACCGCGTGTATACTATATGACCGCGTGTGTACTATATGACCGCGTGTGTACTATATGACCGCGTGTATACTATATGACCGCGTGTGTGCTATATGACCGCGTGTGTGCTATATGACCGCGTGTGTGCTATATGACCGCGTGTGTGCTATATGACGGCGTGTGTGCTATATGACCGCGTGTATGCTATATGACCGCGCGTGTACTATATGACCGCGCGTGTACTATATGACCGCGTGTATACTATATGACCGCGTGTATACTATATGACCGCGTGTGTACTATATGACCGCGTGTGTACTATATGACCGCGCGTATACTATATGACCGCGCGTATACTATATGACCGCGCGTATACTATATGACCGCGCGTATACTATATGACCGCGTGTATACTATATGACCGCGCGTATACTATATGACCGCGCGTATACTATATGACCGCGCGTATACTATATGACCGCGCGTATACTATATGACCGCGCGTATACTATATGACCGCGCGTGTACTATATGACCGCGCGTGTACTATATGACCGCGCGTATACTATATGACCGCGCGTATACTATATGACCGCGCGTATACTATATGACCGCGTGTATACTATATGACCGCGTGTATACTATATGACCGCGCGTATACTATATGACCGCGCGTGTGCTATATGACCGCGTGTGTGCTATATGACCGCGTGTGTGCTATATGACCGCGTGTGTGCTATATGACCGCGTGTATACTATATGACCGCGCGTATACTATATGACCGCGCGTGTACTATATGACCGCGCGTGTACTATATGACCGCGCGTATACTATATGACCGCGCGTATACTATATGACCGCGCGTGTACTATATGACCGCGTGTGTACTATATGACCGCGTGTGTACTATATGACCGCACGTATACTATATGACCGCGTGTGTACTATATGACCGCGCGTATACTATATGACCGCGCGTATACTATATGACCGCGCGTATACTATATGACCGCGCGTGTACTATATGACCGCGCGTGTACTATATGACCGCGCGTGTACTATATGACCGCGCGTGTACTATATGACCGCGTGTGTACTATATGACCGCGTGTGTACTATATGACCGCGTGTGTACTATATGACGGCGTGTGTACTATATGACCGCGTGTGTACTATATGACCGCGTGTGTACTATATGACGGCGTGTATACTATATGACCGCGTGTATACTATATGACCGCGTGTATGCTATATGACCGCGTGTGTACTATATGACCGCGTGTGTATACTATATGACCGCGTGTGTACTATATGACCGCGTGTGTACTATATGACCGCGCGTATACTATATGACCGCGTGTGTACTATATGACCGCGCGTATACTATATGACCGCGCGTGTACTATATGACCGCGCGTGTACTATATGACCGCGTGTGTACTATATGACCGCGTGTGTACTATATGACCGCGTGTGTACTATATGACGGCGTGTATACTATATGACCGCGTGTGTACTATATGACCGCGTGTGTACTATATGACCACACTGTTGCTGGGCAGGGAAGGGGGAGAAGCTGTATGATGGTTGGACAGCATCATACAAAAAACATTACTCCGCCCAGAGAGAAAAGAAAGAGCAGGGTTGCCAACGGTCCGTAAATTTACGGATAGTTCGCAAAAGATGGGTGTTTTTTTCTGCCGTCTGTAGCGTCCGGCAGAAAAAAGCACCGACCGGGATTTTTCTTTATTCCCTCGGAACTTTGCATGCTCCAAAATGTACATGCACAGTGCAAAGGCCGCGGCTTGACAGCCAAATCTGAAAATATGCTGCCAAGTGAGGTCGGTGCCTGGAGTGGACTAATCCAGTCACCTGACCTCACGTCACCGACCCCAGCCAGAAGAGGACCTCCGTTGCATGACCACCTCGGCGAGTCACGTTAGGCAGAACGGAGGGTGATAGCAGTAGGTTACTCTGCAGTGTGGAGCTATCTACAAGGGGGGCAGTGTGGAGCTGTTAACAAGGGGGGGCAGTGTGTGGCGCTATTTACGAGGGGGAGCTGTGCAGCGCTATTCACAAGGGGGGCAGTGTGGAGCTGTTAACAAGGGGGCAGTGTGGGACTATTTACAAGGGGGGCAGTGTGGGACTATTTACAAGGGGGCAGTGTGGGACTATTTACAAGGGGGCAGTGTGGGACTATTTACAAGGGGGCAGTGTGGGACTATTTACAAGGGGGCAGTGTGGGACTATTTACAAGGGGGGCAGTGTGGGACTATTTACAAGGGGTCAGTGTGGGACTATTTACAAGGGGGCAGTGTGGGACTATTTACAAGGGGGCAGTGTGGGACTATTCACAAGGGGGCAGTGTGGGACTATTCACAAGGGGGGCAGTGTGGGACTATTTACAAGGGGGCAGTGTGGGACTATTTACAAGGGGGCAGTGTGGGACTATTTACAAGGGGGCAGTGTGGGACTATTTACAAGGGGGCAGTGTGGGACTATTTACAAGGGGGCAGTGTGGGACTATTTACAAGGGGGGCAGTGTGGGACTATTTACAAGGGGTCAGTGTGGGACTATTTACAAGGGGGCAGTGTGGGACTATTTACAAGGGGGCAGTGTGGGACTATTCACAAGGGGGCAGTGTGGGACTATTCACAAGGGGGGCAGTGTGGGACTATTTACAAGGGGGCAGTGTGGGACTATTTACAAGGGGGCAGTGTGGGACTATTTACAAGGGGGCAGTGTGGGACTATTTACAAGGGGGCAGTGTGGGACTATTTACAAGGGGGCAGTGTGGGACTATTTACAAGGGGGGCAGTGTGGGACTATTTACAAGGGGTCAGTGTGGGACTATTTACAAGGGGGCAGTGTGGGACTATTTACAAGGGGGGCAGTGTGGGACTATTTACAAGGGGGCAGTGTGGGACTATTTACAAGGGGGCAGTGTGGGACTATTTACAAGGGGGGCAGTGTGGGACTATATACAAGGGGGCAGTGTGGGACTATTTACAAGGGGGGCAGTGTGGGACTATTTACAAGGGGGCAGTGTGGGACTATTTACAAGGGGGGCAGTGTGGGACTATATACAAGGGGGCAGTGTGGGACTATATACAAGGGGGCAGTGTGGGACTATTTACAAGGGGGGCAGTGTGGGACTATATACAAGGGGGCAGTGTGGGACTATTTACAAGGGGGCAGTGTGGGACTATATACAAGGGGGCAGTGTGGGACTATTTACAAGGGGGGCAGTGTGGGACTATTTACAAGGGGGCAGTGTGGGACTATTTACAAGGGGGCAGTGTGGGACTATATACAAGGGGGCAGTGTGGGACTATATACAAGGGGGCAGTGTGGGACTATATACAAGGGGGCAGTGTGGGACTATTTACAAGGGGGGCAGTGTGGGACTATTTACAAGGGGGGCAGTGTGGGACTATATACAAGGGGGCAGTGTGGGACTATTTACAAAGGGGGCAGTGTGGGACTATTTACAAGGGGGGCAGTGTGGGACTATATACAAGGGGGCAGTGTGGGACTATTTACAAGGGGGCAGTGTGGGACTATTTACAAGGGGGCAGTGTGGGACTATTTACAAGGGGGGCAGTGTGGGACTATTTACAAGGGGGCAGTGTGGGACTATTTACAAGGGGGGCAGTGTGGGACTATTTACAAGGGGGCAGTGTGGGACTATTTACAAGGGGGCAGTGTGGGACTATTTACAAGGGGGCAGTGTGGGACTGTTTACAAGGGGGGGTTGTGTGGCGCTATCTAAATGGTGGTGCTGTGTGTGGCGCTATGTACAGGGGGCACAAAGAGGGCGCGGTTACTGGAGGGACACTTTTATTGGGTCGAGCACTAAGGGATCATTATTAAAGTCTGGGACACTGTGGATTATGAGTTTGTTTAGAGGATGGCGTATAGGTGGGGAGGATGGGGTGGAGGTGAGGAGGATGGGGTGGAGGTGAGGAGGATGGGGTGGAGGTGGGGAGGATGGGGTGGAGGTGAGGAGGATGGGGTGGAGGTGAGGAGGATGGGGTGGAGGTGGGGAGGATGGGGTGGAGGTGAGGAGGATGGGGTGGAGGTAGGGAGGTGAGGAGGATGGGGTGGAGGTGAGGAGGATGGGGTGGAGGTGGGGAGGATGGGGTGGAGGTGAGGAGGATGGGGTGGAGGTGAGGAGGATGGGGTGGAGGTGGGGAGGATGGGGTGGAGGTGAGGAGGATGGGGTGGAGGTGAGGAGGATGGGGTGGAGGTGAGGAGGATGGGGTGGAGGTGGGGAGGATGGGGTGGAGGTGAGGAGGATGGGGTGGAGGTGAGGAGGATGGGGTAGCGGTGAGGAGGATGGGGTAGAGGTGAGGAGGATGGGGTAGCGGTGCGGAGGATGGGATAGCGGTGCGGAGGATGGGGTACAGGTGAGGAGGTGCTGGAAAAGCGAGAAGCCAACATGTCTGTGTCACATTCTGCAGAGAGGAGTCTTGGAATAAGTCGTCTCTGTGTTCTGGCCGGATGGAGAAAAAAAGGGAAAGTGAACGACTAATCAGAGAAGACGTCACCTGAGTTAGTGAGGGAGGCTGTGATTGGTCAGTCACTCCTAGAAAACTGCACTGGCATTTTGTAATGTGTCCATGAAACTTTTGGTCTGTCTGTGATTTTTAGCTCCGTTGTCCAGAAATTTCTGAAGTGGAGTTTGGCAACGCTGAGAGTCACCTCCTATTGGCTATTAGAGCCCCATTAGCATATTTAGAAAAATCCTCATAACTGCAGATAATAAACGTTTATATAGCACTGTAGTTATCAGCATCACAATCAGATTAGTCAGGAGACCGGGAATTAATAAACCAGTGAGAGACGGCGCACAGTGACCGCACAGGAGGAAGAGACGGCGCACAGTGACCGCACAGGAGGAAGAGACGGCGCACAGTGACCGCACAGGAGGAAGAGACGGCGCACAGTGACCGCACAGGAGGAAGAGACGGCGCACAGTGACCGCACAGGAGGAAGAGACGGCGCACAGTGACCGCACAGGAGGAAGAGACGGCGCACAGTGACCGCACAGGAGGAAGAGACGGCGCACAGTGACTGACTGCACAGGAGGAAGAGACGGCGCACAGTGACCGCACAGGAGGAGCCCTGTTGTATTCTCAGTTTTGGCTTAGTTTATAATGTATGGACCATGCCCTGTGTATGCGCTGCAGTGCGGCTCCGTAGGATGAGGGAGCAGAGTTGTGTTTTACAAGGTTGTACTGTGTAATAATTCCCAGGATTATCAGTAAACAAGTAGTGGTCAATCCCCAGCAATCTCTACAGATCAGGAATTAGGAGACAGAGCAAATCCTTCTCTTCACCAAGATCAAGGGTCGCTGCAGCTTCACTATTGACACAGATTCAAGGTTGTGGCCTTGTAAAGTGCTCAGCCCCGGTGAATGATTAACTGCGGACTACAATCTGGAGACTCTTACATCAACCTTATTCATGAGGATAAACACAGTGCAGGCTATAGGTGTAGAGGAGATACACCATCCATGATGTCCCAGTGCTGAGACCCTACTGGTCATTACAACACATACAGAGCTCTGTGTCCCTGGAGATGTCTCTGACCCATAGCCATGTTTTCCGCTTGTCAATTGCAGATGAAAGTTTCTAGAAGGAAAGCCGGTTCAAATATCCGGAAAATCTACATGACCAGACATTATGAGGTGTAGCAGGAATGCTCGGTCAGGGGTTATGGGGTGTAGCAGGAATGCTCGGTCAGGGGTTATGGGGTGTAGCAGGAATGCTCGGTCAGGGGTTATGGGGTGTAGCAGGAATGCTCGGTCAGGGGTTATGGGGTGTAGCAGGAATGCTCGGTCAGGGGTTATGGGGTGTAGCAGGAATGCTCGGTCAGGGGTTATGGGGTGTAGCAGGAATGCTCGGTCAGGGGTTATGGGGTGCAGCAGGAATACTCGGTCAGGGGTTATGGGGTGTAGCAGGAATACTCTGTCAGGGGTTATGGGGTGCAGCAGGAATACTCGGTCAGGGGTTATGGGGTGTAGCAGGAATGCTCGGTCAGGGGTTATGGGGTGTAGCAGGAATACTCGGTCAGGGGTTATGGGGTGTAGCAGGAATACTCGGTCAGGGGTTATGGGGTGTAGCAGGAATACTCGGTCATGGGTTATGGGGTGCAGCAGGAATACTCGGTCAGGGGTTATGGGGTGTAGCAGGAATACTCGGTCAGGGGTTATGGGGTGTAGCAGGAATACTCGGTCAGGGGTTATGGGGTGTAGCAGGAATACTCGGTCAGGGGTTATGGGGTGCAGCAGGAATACTCGGTCAGGGGTTATGGGGTGTAGCAGGAATACTCGGTCAGGGGTTATGGGGTGTAGCAGGAATACTCGGTCAGGGGTTATGGGGTGTAGCAGGAATACTCGGTCAGGGGTTATGGGGTGCAGCAGGAATACTCGGTCAGGGGTTATGGGGTGTAGCAGGAATACTCGGTCAGGGGTTATGGGGTGTAGCAGGAATACTCGGTCAGGGGTTATGGGGTGTAGCAGGAATGCTCGGTCAGGGGTAATGGGGTGTAGCAGGAATGCTCGGTCAGGGGTTATGGGGTGCAGCAGGAATACTCGGTCAGGGGTTATGGGGTGTAGCAGGAATACTCTGTCAGGGGTTATGGGGTGCAGCAGGAATACTCGGTCAGGGGTTATGGGGTGTAGCAGGAATGCTCGGTCAGGGGTTATGGGGTGTAGCAGGAATGCTCGGTCAGGGGTTATGGGGTGCAGCAGGAATACTCGGTCAGGGGTTATGGGGTGTAGCAGGAATACTCTGTCAGGGGTTATGGGGTGCAGCAGGAATACTCGGTCAGGGGTTATGGGGTGTAGCAGGAATACTCGGTCAGGGGTTATGGGGTGTAGCAGGAATACTCGGTCAGGGGTTATGGGGTGTAGCAGGAATACTCGGTCAGGGGTTATGGGGTGCAGCAGGAATACTCGGTCAGGGGTTATGGGGTGTAGCAGGAATACTCGGTCAGGGGTTATGGGGTGTAGCAGGAATACTCGGTCAGGGGTTATGGGGTGTAGCAGGAATACTCGGTCAGGGGTTATGGGGTGCAGCAGGAATACTCGGTCAGGGGTTATGGGGTGTAGCAGGAATACTCGGTCAGGGGTTATGGGGTGTAGCAGGAATACTCGGTCAGGGGTTATGGGGTGTAGCAGGAATACTCGGTCAGGGGTTATGGGGTGCAGCAGGAATACTCGGTCAGGGGTTATGGGGTGTAGCAGGAATACTCGGTCAGGGGTTATGGGGTGTAGCAGGAATACTCGGTCAGGGGTTATGGGGTGTAGCAGGAATGCTCGGTCAGGGGTAATGGGGTGTAGCAGGAATGCTCGGTCAGGGGTTATGGGGTGTAGCAGGAATGCTCGGTCAGGGGTTATGGGGTGTAGCAGGAATGCTCAGTCAGGGGTTATGGGGTGCAGCAGGAATGCTCGGTCAGGGGTTATGGGGTGTAGCAGGAATACTCGGTCAGGGGTTATGGGGTGTAGCAGGAATGCTCGGTCAGGGGTTATGGGGTGTAGCAGGAATACTCGGTCAGGGGTAATGGGGTGTAGCAGGAATGCTCGGTCAGGGGTTATGGGGTGTAGCAGGAATACTCGGTCAGGGGTAATGGGGTGCAGCAGGAATGCTCGGTCAGGGGTTATGGGGTGTAGCAGGAATACTCGGTCAGGGGTAATGGGGTGTAGCAGGAATACTCGTCAGGGGTTATGGGGTGTAGCAGGAATACTCGGTCAGGGGTTATGGGGTGCAGCAGGAATGCTCGGTCAGGGGTTATGGGGTGTAGCAGGAATACTCGGTCAGGGGTTATGGGGTGTAGCAGGAATGCTCGGTTAGGGGTTATGGGGTGTAGCAGGAATACTCCGTCAGGGGTTATGGGGTGTAGCAGGAATACTCGGTCAGGGGTTATGGGGTGTAGCAGGAATACTCGGTCAGGGGTTATGGGGTGCAGCAGGAATGCTCGGTCAGGGGTTATGGGGTGCAGCAGGAATAATGGGTCAGATACAGGTAAATATCTTGTGTTTTATATTTGTGGTCCGGGTACTTTGAGCTCATCATAGAAGACATTGTATGGGCCATATTTTCCTCATTGATAAGCTGTACAGCCTGATAAGGGCCCTATGATATGTAAACCTGAACGCTGCTTATCTTACAGTTCACTATAAGGCACTGGGAAAGGTTCTCCAAGACTTTTGACTCCATAAATACAGGTCCATGGTTCAGGGCTACTGCACCTTATAACAGTGTATTATCAGCGGGAGAGATACCACAATCATTGCTGGTCCCCCGTCTGTATGCTCTGGTCTATGTGTGGGACCTCCTGTGTTCCTGGTCTATGTGTGGGACCTCCTGTGTGCGCTGGTCTATGTGTGGGACCTCCTGGGTTCCTGGTCTATGTGTGGGACCTCCTGGGTTCCTGGTCTATGTGTGGGACCTCCTGTGTTCCTGGTCTATGTGTGGGACCTCCTGTGTTCCTGGTCTATGTGTGGGACCTCCTGTGTGCTCTGGTCTGTGTGTGGGACCTCCTGTATGCTCTGGTCTGTGTGTGGGACCTCCTGGGTTCCTGGTCTATGTGTGGGACCTCCTGGGTTCCTGGTCTATGTGTGGGACCTCCTGGGTTCCTGGTCTATGTGTGGGACCTCCTGGGTTCCTGGTCTATGTGTGGGACCTCCTGGGTTCCTGGTCTATGTGTGGGACCTCCTGGGTTCCTGGTCTATGTGTGGGACCTCCTGGGTTCCTGGTCTATGTGTGGGACCTCCTGGGTTCCTGGTCTATGTGTGGGACCTCCTGGGTTCCTGGTCTATGTGTGGGACCTCCTGGGTTCCTGGTCTATGTGTGGGACCTCCTGGGTTCCTGGTCTATGTGTGGGACCTCCTGGGTTCCTGGTCTATGTGTGGGACCTCCTGGGTTCCTGGTCTATGTGTGGGACCTCCTGGGTTCCTGGTCTATGTGTGGGACCTCCTGGGTTCCTGGTCTATGTGTGGGACCTCCTGGGTTCCTGGTCTATGTGTGGGACCTCCTGGGTTCCTGGTCTATGTGTGGGACCTCCTGGGTTCCTGGTCTATGTGTGGGACCTCCTGGGTTCCTGGTCTATGTGTGGGACCTCCTGGGTTCCTGGTCTATGTGTGGGACCTCCTGGGTTCCTGGTCTATGTGTGTGACCTCCTGGGTTCCTGGTCTATGTGTGGGACCTCCTGGGTTCCTGGTCTATGTGTGGGACCTCCTGGGTTCCTGGTCTATGTGTGGGACCTCCTGGGTTCCTGGTCTATGTGTGGGACCTCCTGGGTTCCTGGTCTATGTGTGGGACCTCCTGGGTTCCTGGTCTATGTGTGGGACCTCCTGGGTTCCTGGTCTATGTGTGGGACCTCCTGGGTTCCTGGTCTATGTGTGGGACCTCCTGGGTTCCTGGTCTATGTGTGGGACCTCCTGGGTTCCTGGTCTATGTGTGGGACCTCCTGGGTTCCTGGTCTATGTGTGGGACCTCCTGGGTTCCTGGTCTATGTGTGGGACCTCCTGGGTTCCTGGTCTATGTGTGGGACCTCCTGGGTTCCTGGTCTATGTGTGGGACCTCCTGGGTTCCTGGTCTATGTGTGGGACCTCCTGGGTTCCTGGTCTATGTGTGGGACCTCCTGGGTTCCTGGTCTATGTGTGGGACCTCCTGGGTTCCTGGTCTATGTGTGGGACCTCCTGGGTTCCTGGTCTATGTGTGGGACCTCCTGGGTTCCTGGTCTATGTGTGGGACCTCCTGGGTTCCTGGTCTATGTGTGGGACCTCCTGGGTTCCTGGTCTATGTGTGGGACCTCCTGGGTTCCTGGTCTATGTGTGGGACCTCCTGGGTTCCTGGTCTATGTGTGGGACCTCCTGGGTTCCTGGTCTATGTGTGGGACCTCCTGGGTTCCTGGTCTATGTGTGGGACCTCCTGGGTTCCTGGTCTATGTGTGGGACCTCCTGGGTTCCTGGTCTATGTGTGGGACCTCCTGGGTTCCTGGTCTATGTGTGGGACCTCCTGGGTTCCTGGTCTATGTGTGGGACCTCCTGGGTTCCTGGTCTATGTGTGGGACCTCCTGGGTTCCTGGTCTATGTGTGGGACCTCCTGGGTTCCTGGTCTATGTGTGGGACCTCCTGGGTTCCTGGTCTATGTGTGGGACCTCCTGTGTTCCTGGTCTATGTGTGGGACCTCCTGTGTGCTCTGGTCTATGTGTGGGACCTCCTGTGTGCGCTGGTCTATGTGTGGGACCTCCTGTGTTCCTGGTCTATGTGTGGGACCTCCTGTGTGCGCTGGTCTATGTGTGGGACCTCCTGTGTGCGCTGGTCTATGTGTGGGACCTCCTGGGTTCCTGGTCTATGTGTGGGACCTCCTGGGTTCCTGATCTATGTGTGGGACCTCCTGTGTTCCTGGTCTATGTGTGGGACCTCCTGGGTTCCTGGTCTATGTGTGGGACCTCCTGGGTTCCTGGTCTATGTGTGGGACCTCCTGGGTTCCTGGTCTATGTGTGGGACCTCCTGTGTTCCTGGTCTATGTGTGGGACCTCCTGGGTTCCTGGTCTATGTGTGGGACCTCCTGGGTTCCTGGTCTATGTGTGGGACCTCCTGTGTGCGCTGGTCTATGTGTGGGACCTCCTGGGTTCCTGGTCTATGTGTGGGACCTCCTGGGTTCCTGGTCTATGTGTGGGACCTCCTGGGTTCCTGGTCTATGTGTGGGACCTCCTGGGTTCCTGGTCTATGTGTGGGACCTCCTGGGTTCCTGGTCTATGTGTGGGACCTCCTGGGTTCCTGGTCTATGTGTGGGACCTCCTGGGTTCCTGGTCTATGTGTGGGACCTCCTGGGTTCCTGGTCTATGTGTGGGACCTCCTGGGTTCCTGGTCTATGTGTGGGACCTCCTGGGTTCCTGGTCTATGTGTGGGACCTCCTGGGTTCCTGGTCTATGTGTGGGACCTCCTGGGTTCCTGGTCTATGTGTGGGACCTCCTGGGTTCCTGGTCTATGTGTGGGACCTCCTGGGTTCCTGGTCTATGTGTGGGACCTCCTGGGTTCCTGGTCTATGTGTGGGACCTCCTGGGTTCCTGGTCTATGTGTGGGACCTCCTGGGTTCCTGGTCTATGTGTGGGACCTCCTGGGTTCCTGGTCTATGTGTGGGACCTCCTGGGTTCCTGGTCTATGTGTGGGACCTCCTGGGTTCCTGGTCTATGTGTGGGACCTCCTGGGTTCCTGGTCTATGTGTGGGACCTCCTGGGTTCCTGGTCTATGTGTGGGACCTCCTGGGTTCCTGGTCTATGTGTGGGACCTCCTGGGTTCCTGGTCTATGTGTGGGACCTCCTGGGTTCCTGGTCTATGTGTGGGACCTCCTGGGTTCCTGGTCTATGTGTGGGACCTCCTGGGTTCCTGGTCTATGTGTGGGACCTCCTGGGTTCCTGGTCTATGTGTGGGACCTCCTGGGTTCCTGGTCTATGTGTGGGACCTCCTGGGTTCCTGGTCTATGTGTGGGACCTCCTGGGTTCCTGGTCTATGTGTGGGACCTCCTGGGTTCCTGGTCTATGTGTGGGACCTCCTGGGTTCCTGGTCTATGTGTGGGACCTCCTGGGTTCCTGGTCTATGTGTGGGACCTCCTGGGTTCCTGGTCTATGTGTGGGACCTCCTGGGTTCCTGGTCTATGTGTGGGACCTCCTGGGTTCCTGGTCTATGTGTGGGACCTCCTGGGTTCCTGGTCTATGTGTGGGACCTCCTGGGTTCCTGGTCTATGTGTGGGACCTCCTGGGTTCCTGGTCTATGTGTGGGACCTCCTGGGTTCCTGGTCTATGTGTGGGACCTCCTGGGTTCCTGGTCTATGTGTGGGACCTCCTGGGTTCCTGGTCTATGTGTGGGACCTCCTGGGTTCCTGGTCTATGTGTGGGACCTCCTGGGTTCCTGGTCTATGTGTGGGACCTCCTGGGTTCCTGGTCTATGTGTGGGACCTCCTGGGTTCCTGGTCTATGTGTGGGACCTCCTGGGTTCCTGGTCTATGTGTGGGACCTCCTGGGTTCCTGGTCTATGTGTGGGACCTCCTGGGTTCCTGGTCTATGTGTGGGACTTCCTGGGTTCCTGGTCTATGTGTGGGACCTCCTGGGTTCCTGGTCTATGTGTGGGACCTCCTGGGTTCCTGGTCTATGTGTGGGACCTCCTGGGTTCCTGGTCTATGTGTGGGACCTCCTGGGTTCCTGGTTTACTATAATGTTCTGTATTAGACCTCCGGCTGGATGTGGCGCTGTGCTGGGGTCACAGGGATTATTATTTTTCTGAGCGCTTCACATTTGACTGCAGAAGTTGCAATGTAATTGTTTATGATCTTATATGGAAGGCAAAAAGTAAAGGTCCAGGCGACCCCCGGGCTTAGTAAGGTGTTTATCTCTTAATTCTGGAGATTTAGATTTTCCAACTCACAATCCAAATATCAAGACGCATCGTTGGTCCCCGGATCTTCCGTTATCGCTCACCCTTGACCTTGGCTTCTCACTGCTCAGGTTTATGATTGTAGCGGAGCATTTCTTACCATGTAATATTATAGATGAAGACTTCTCCTGCACCCCTCACTAATCCCGGCCTGTAGATGCATCTATATACAGTACGGTGGTGGGGGATGGGCGCAGTCCTTGCTACTACTCCTGATGGAGGAACACGCTGGGGGAAAAAAAACATTATTTAGTCATTTGTGAGTCGCATGTAACTTTACAGCTGTAATAGACGATGGACCCTTCTGTAGGTGACATATAGGGGGTGATTCAGGCTCTGGGAGGATGGCTAATGCAGCGGCTCGTCCCATGTTTCCTCCTTACAATCTTACAGACAGTTCTGAGTTATAATTTTGGGGTACCAGGTGATTTCGGCGCTTTCACACTGTGCTTATGGTCTTCGTTTGATGTATACGCCTGGAAGAGATCCCAATATTCTTTAAACGGAGGCTGCGACGAATGTCTAACAGTGGCATCCGGCACGCATGGTCTATAACGGCGTTCGTTTAACGGATACGTCATAAAAATCTATTGAAAAGCCCATGACCTTTACATTAAATGCATGACTGTGATTTATGCCGTACAGTGACATCCATCACCCCTGGACTTCCATGTTAAAGAAACAACATTATTCTATCTAGCAAAAAAATTGTATCCCCAATGAATTCCACCCGATGGAGTCAAAAGGACACTCTTATGGCCTCCGGCGGTATATTGGAAGCCTATGGGCACGTTTGACAAATGCACCAGGATCTTTCGTGACACATACGTGAGACATACAGGAGAAATGCAGTGTCATAGGGGCCTTAGCAGCGCAGCAGGCACCTGCACTGGCGGGGTCCCCACAATCCCCTTTGGAGCTGACAACAAACTGACCATACAGGTTACTGCCTATAATCTTATGATATCAGAGAGCAGTAAAATCTTTGTGGTTTTTATGTCCTGCCTGAGGGAGTTCCCTTTTCGCAGGGTAGAGTGTCTAGTGGAGTCCCTTTTTCCCAGGACAGAGCGTCTGGTGGAGTCCCCTTTTCCTGGGATAGAGCGTCTGGTGGAGTCCCCTTTTCCCGGAGCAGAGTGTCTAGGGGAGTCCCCTTTTCCCGGAGCAGAGTGTCTGGGGGAGTCCCCTTTTCCCGGAGCAGAGTGTCTGGGGGAGTCCCCTTTTCCCGGAGCAGAGTGTCTGGGGGAGTCCCCTTTTCCCGGAGCAGAGTGTCTGGGGGAGTCCCCTTTTCCCGGAGCAGAGTGTCTGGGGGAGTCCCCTTTTCCCGGAGCAGAGTGTCTGGGGGAGTCCCCTTTTCCCAGAGCAGAGTGTCTGGGGGAGTCCCCTTTTCCCGGAGCAGAGTGTCTGGGGGAGTCCCCTTTTCCCAGAGCAGAGTGTCTGGGGGAGCCCCTTTTTCCCGGAGCAGAGTGTCTGGGGGAGCCCCTTTTTCCCGGAGCAGAGTGTCTGGGGAATCCCCTTTTCCCGGAGCAGAGTGTCTGGGGAATCCCCTTTTCCCGGAGCAGAGTGTCTGGGGGAGTCCCCTTTTCTCGGAGCAGATTGTCTGGGGGAGTCCCCTTTTCCTGGGACAGAGCGTCTGGGGGAGTCCCCTTTTTCCAGAGCAGAGTGTCTGGGGCAGCCCCCTTTTCCCGGGACACAGTGTCTGGTGGGGTTCCCTTTCCCCGGCACAGAAAGTCTGATGGAGTCTTTGTGGTGTCCCCTCCACCCTCCTGGTTCAGTTTAGAGAGCGGTTTACATTAGAGATGAGCTGATCTCTTGTATATAAATCAAATTTGGTCAGAATTTCACAAGTTACGGCGCACAAATCGTGACAAAGATGGTGGACGCAGGTGAGCGCCAAGTGCCATTTTACAGATTACAAAAGTATCACATGACCTTGGGCGGGCTTCCCTATAATGCCTTGCAGCCGGCCTTCCCACAATGCACTGTGGTTATCCCTCCCTCTACACATATATGTTGCTGCCACTTTGACATTACGGATGCGGTCCTGTGTTAAGAGCTTGAGAAGGTTTGGATACCGTCCTAGAAGACCTCAGAGTCAGAGACTACTTTGC
>NW_027461776.1:823515-833862 GCF_050947455.1 Rhinoderma darwinii
CAGATTATAAGTCCCCTGTCTCCTACATAATGTGATCAGCGCTGTAATGTAGATAACAGTGGTCCTAGTAATAAAGAGGCTGTCACCAGATTATAAATGTCCTGTCTCCTACATAATGTGATCAGCGCTGTAATGTAGATAACAGTGGTCCTAGTAATAAAGAGGCTGTCACCACATTATAAGTGCCCTGTCTCCTACATAATCTGATCAGTGCTGTAATGTAGATAACAGTGGTCCTAGTAATAAAGAGGCTGTCACCACATTATAAGTGCCCTGTCTCCTACATAATCTGATCAGTGCTGTAATGTAGATAACAGTGGTCCTAGTAATAAAGAGGCTGTCACCAGATTATAAATTCCCTATCTCCTACATAATGTGATCAGTGCCGTAATGTAGATAACAGTGGTCCTAGTAATAAAGAGGCTGTCACCACATTATAAGTGTCCTGTCTCCTACATAATGTGATCAGTGCTGTAATGTAGATAACAGTGGTCCTAGTAATAAAGAGGCTGTCACCACATTATAAGTGCCCTGTCTCAACACATAATGTGATCAGTGCTGTAATGTAGATAACAGTGGTCCTAGTAATAAAGAGGCTCTGTCACCACATTATAAGTGTCCTGTCTCCTACATAATGTGATCAGTGCTATAATGTAGATAACAGTGGTCCTAGTAATATAGAGGCTGTCACCACATTATAAGTGCCTTGTCTCCTACATAATGTGATCGGCGCTGTAATGTAGAGAACAGTGGTCCTAGTAATAAAGAGGCTGTCACCAGATTATAAATGTCCTGTCTCCTATGTAATGTGATCAGCGCTGTAATGTAGATAACAGTGGTCCTAGTAATAAAGAGGCTGTCACCAGATTATAAGCGCCCTGTCTCCTACATAATGTGATCAGTGCTGTAATGTAGATAACAGTGGTCCTAGTAATAAAGAGGCTGTCACCAGATTATAAGCGCCCTGTCTCCTACATAATGTGATCAGCGCTGTAATGTAGATAACAGTGGTCCTAGTAATAAAGAGGCTGTCACCACATTATAAGTGCCCTGTCTCCTACATAATCTGATCAGTGCTGTAATGTAGATAACAGTGGTCCTAGTAATAAAGAGGCTGTCACCAGATTATAAATTCCCTATCTCCTACATAATGTGATCAGTGCTGTAATGTAGATAACAGTGGTCCTAGTAATAAAGAGGCTGTCACCACATTATAAGTGCCCTGTCTCCTACATAATGTGATCAGTGCTGTAATGTAGATAACAGTGGTCCTAGTAATAAAGAGGCTCTGTCACCACATTATAAGTGTCCTGTCTCCTACATAATGTGATCAGTGCTATAATGTAGATAACAGTGGTCCTAGTAATATAGAGGCTGTCACCACATTATAAGTGCCTTGTCTCCTACATAATGTGATCAGCGCTGTAATGTAGAAAACAGTGGTCCTAGTAATAAAGAGGCTGTCACCAGATTATAAATGTCCTGTCTCCTATATAATGTGATCAGCGCTGTAATGTAGATAACAGTGGTCCTAGTAATAAAGAGGCTGTCACCAGATTATAAGCGCCCTGTCTCCTACATAATGCGATCAGTGCTGTAATGTAGATAACAGTGGTCCTAGTAATAAAGAGGCTGTCACCACATTATAAGTGCCCTGTCTCCTACATAATCTGATCAGTGCTGTAATGTAGATAACAGTGGTCCTAGTAATAAAGAGGCTGTCACCAGATTATAAATTCCCTATCTCCTACATAATATGATCAGTGCTGTAATGTAGATAACAGTGGTCCTAGTAATAAAGAGGCTGTCACCACATTATAAGTGCCCTGTCTCCTACATAATGTGATCAGTGCTGTAATGTAGATAACAGTGGTCCTAGTAATAAAGAGGCTGTCACCAGATTATAAGTGCCCTATCTCCTACATAATGTGATCAGTGCTGTAAAGTAGAGAACAGTGGTCCCAGTAATAAAGAGTATGTTACCAGATTATAAGTGTCCTGTCTCCTACATAATGTGATCAGCGCTGTAATGTAGATAACAGTGGTCCTAGTAATAAAGAGGCTGTCACCAGATTATAAGTGTCCTGTCTCCTACATAATGTGATCGGCGCTGTAATGTAGATAACAGTGGTCCTAGTAATAAAGAGGCTGTCACCACATTATAAGTGCCCTATCTCCTAAACAGTTGACAGCCTCTTTATTACTAGGACGACTGTTATCTGCATTACAGCGCTGATCACATATCTGTATACTGATTGTACACGGGCAGTTGCTAGGGCATACCTCAGTATGCCCTTCAATGGACCCTGGGCTGTCTGCCAATACCAGGTATAGTCATCGATGGCGTCACAGGGGTTTCCTGTGACACGCTCAAAGTGGAATCCCCCCTTCTCACTATTGCTGTGAATGCTGCAATCCGCGTTGATCGCAGCATTCAAGGGGTTAACGGTGCAGAGAAGAGGTTTCTCTTCTCGCCGCCGTTAGAGCGGGGCTGCGGCTGTGTATTACAGCCGTTGCCCCGCTCATCGTGGCGCGTGGACACCGGCTATCACACAGGATGAGAATACTCGTCCTAATTCACCAAGCACCTGCCGCTCAGGACGAGTATTCTCATCCTGTGTCGGCAACCAGTTAATGTTATTTTGTAAGTTTATATTAGTTTTTATGTTATTATTATTATTATTATGTTATTTTGATGTTTTTTTATGTTGTTATTATTATGTTCATTTGTAATGTGTTTTTATGAAGATTATAGTGAGATAAATGGGACTGCTATGGCCTTTCACCACACCAGGAGTCAGAGTTTATTCATAAGGGTCGGGTGGCGGTCAGTAGTCTGCCGAGTGACAGTCCTTCAAATCCAGCACGTCACCGTGTAAACAGAAGATGTGCTGCCAACAAGATGCAAGCTGTATGGGACCGAAGAAACTTATTAACAATAGTTCATCCACATATAGCCACGATCAGTCTACGCAGAACACTGTATGTGCCTGTCCCTTTAAGCAGTAGGGCAGTGCAGGGGTTAATCCACACAGTTTACAGATTAGAGAAGCAGTCAGGAGGTTGGGTCTGAGCTAAAAAAAAACAGGAGCTGACACTTAAAAGCCTCAGTACAGCGAGAAGGAGTCCGCACAAGCAGCAGGTAAGGAAGCCTCCTCGATACACAGGGACTAACACATTGTAACTACAGGGAGGCAGTCAGCTCCTCTATACACGGGGACTAACACATTGTAACTACAGGGAGGCAGTCAGCTCCGCTCTACACAGGGACTAACACATTGTAACTACAGGGAGGCAGTCAGCTCCTCTATACACGGGGACTAACACATTGTAACTACAGGGAGGCAGTCAGCTCCTCTATACACAGGGACTAACACATTGTAACTACAGGGAGGCAGTCAGCTCCTCGATACACAGGGACTAACACATTGTAACTACAGGGAGGCAGTCAGCTCCTCGATACACAGGGACTAACACATTGTAACTACAGGGAGGCAGTCAGCTCCTCTATACACGGGGACTAACACATTGTAACTACAGGGAGGCAGTCAGCTCCGCTCCACACGGACTAACACATTGTAACTACAGGGAGGCAGTCAGCTCCTCTATACACAGGGACTAACACATTGTAACTACAGGGAGGCAGTCAGCTCCTCTATACACAGGGACTAACACATTGTAACTACAGGGAGGCAGTCAGCTCCTCTATACACGGGGACTAACACATTGTAACTACAGGGAGGCAGTCAGCTCCTCTATACACAGGGACTAATACATTGTAACTACAGGGAGGCAGTCAGCTCCTCTATACACAGGGACTAACACATTGTAACTACAGGGAGGCAGTCAGCTCCTCTATACACAGGGACTAACACATTGTAACTACAGGGAGGCAGTCAGCTCCGCTCCACACAGGGACTAACACATTGTAACTACAGGGAGGCAGTCAGCTCCGCTCTACACGGGGACTAACACATTGTAACTACAGGGAGGCAGTCAGCTCCTCTATACACAGGGACTAACACATTGTAACTACAGGGAGGCAGTCAGCTCCTCTATACACAGGGACTAACACATTGTAACTACAGGGAGGCAGTCAGCTCCTCTATACACGGGGACTAACACATTGTAACTACAGGGAGGCAGTCAGCTCCTCTATACACAGGGACTAATACATTGTAACTACAGGGAGACAGTCAGCTCCTCTATACACAGGGACTAATACATTGTAACTACAGGGAGGCAGTCAGCTCCGCTCCACACAGGGACTAACACATTGTAACTACAGGGAGGCAGTCAGCTCCTCTATACACAGGGACTAACACATTGTAACTACAGGGAGGCAGTCAGCTCCGCTCTACACGGGGACTAACACATTGTAACTACAGGGAGGCAGTCAGCTCCTCTATACACAGGGACTAATACATTGTAACTACGGGGAGGCAGTCAGCTCCGCTCCACACAGGGACTAACACATTGTAACTACAGGGAGGCAGTCAGCTCCTCTATACACAGGTACTAACACATTGTAACTACAGGGAGGCAGTCAGCTCCGCTCTACACGGGGACTAACACATTGTAACTACAGGGAGGCAGTCAGCTCCTCTATACACAGGGACTAATACATTGTAACTACAGGGAGGCAGTCAGCTCCGCTCCACACAGGGACTAACACATTGTAACTACAGGGAGGCAGTCAGCTCCTCTATACACAGGGACTAACACATTGTAACTACAGGGAGGCAGTCAGCTCCGCTCCACACGGACTAACACATTGTAACTACAGGGAGGCAGTCAGCTCCTCTATACACAGGGACTAACACACTGTAACTACAGGGAGGCAGTCAGCTCCTCTATACACGGGGACTAACACATTGTAACTACAGGGAGGCAGTCAGCTCCTCTATACACAGGGACTAATACATTGTAACTACAGGGAGGCAGTCAGCTCCTCTACACAGGGACTAACACATTGTAACTAAAGGGAGGCAGTAAGCGGTGTCGTAGACTGGGACTAACACATATAGCTCTGTTATTAGTGGACTGTATATGTAGGTGTTATATATATCTCTGTTATTAGTGGACTGTATATGTAGGTGTTATATATCTCGGTTATTAGTGGACTGTATATGTAGGTGTTATATATATTAGTGGACTGTATATGTAGGTGTTATATATCTCTGTTATTAGTGGACTGTATATGTAGGTGTTATATATCTCTGTTATTAGTGGACTGTATATGTTGGTGTTATATATATATCTCTGTTATTAGTGGACTGTATATGTAGGTGTTATATATATCTCTGTTATTAGTGGACTGTATATGTAGGTGTTATATCTCTGTTATTAGTGGACTGTATATGTAGGTGTTATATATATCTCTGTTATTAGTGGACTGTATATGTAGGTGTTATATATCTCTGTTATTAGTGGACTGTATATGTTGGTGTTATATATCTCTGTTATTAGTGAACTGTATATGTTGGTGTTATATATATATCTCTATTAGTGGACTGTATATGTAGGTGTTATATATCTCTGTTATTAGTGGACTGTATATGTAGGTGTTATATATATTAGTGGACTGTATATGTAGGTGTTATATATATCTCTGTTATTAGTGGACTGTATATGTAGGTGTTATATATCTCGGTTATTAGTGGACTGTATATGTAGGTGTTATATATATTAGTGGACTGTATATGTAGGTGTTATATATCTCTGTTATTAGTGGACTGTATATGTAGGTGTTATATATCTCTGTTATTAGTGGACTGTATATGTTGGTGTTATATATATATCTCTGTTATTAGTGGACTGTATATGTAGGTGTTATATATCTCTGTTATTAGTGGACTGTATATGTAGGTGTTATATATCTCTGTTATTAGTGGACTGTATATGTTGGTGTTATATATCTCTGTTATTAGTGGACTGTATATGTTGGTGTTATATATCTCTGTTATTAGTGGACTGTATATGCAGGTGTTATATATATCTCTGTTATTAGTGGACTGTATATGTAGGTGTTATATATATCTCTATTAGTGGACTGTATATGTAGGTGTTATATATCTCTGTTATTAGTGGACTGTATATGTAGGTGTTATATATATATCTCTGTTATTAGTGGACTGTATATGTAGGTGTTATATATATCTCTGTTATTAGTGGACTGTATATGTAGGTGTTATATATATCTCTGTTATTAGTGGACTGTATATGTAGGTGTTATATCTCTGTTATTAGTGGGCTGTATATGTTGGTGTTATATATCTCTGTTATTAGTGGACTGTATATGTAGGTGTTATATATATATCTCTGTTAGTGGACTGTATATGTAGGTGTTATATATATATATATATCTGTTATTAGTGGACTGTATATGTAGGTGTTATATATCTCTGTATTAGTGGACTGTATATGTAGGTGTTATATATATTAGTGGACTGTATATGTAGGTGTTATATATATTAGTGGGCTGTATATGTAGGTGTTATATATATTAGTGGACTGTATATGTAGGTGTTATATATATTAGTGGACTGTATATGTAGGTGTTATATATATATATTAGTGGACTGTATATGTAGGTGTTATATATCTCTGTTATTAGTGGACTGTATATGTAGGTGTTATATATCTCTGTTATTAGTGGACTGTATATGTTGGTGTTATATATCTCTGTTATTAGTGGACTGTATATGCAGGTGTTATATATATCTCTGTTATTAGTGGACTGTATATGTAGGTGTTATATATATCTCTGTTATTAGTGGACTGTATATGTAGGTGTTATATATATCTCTATTAGTGGACTGTATATGTAGGTGTTATATATCTCTGTTATTAGTGGACTGTATATGTAGGTGTTATATATATTAGTGGACTGTATATGTAGGTGTTCTATATATATCTATTATTAGTGGACTGTATATGTAGGTGTTATATATATATCTCTGTTATTAGTGGACTGTATATGTTGGTGTTATATATCTCTGTTATTAGTGGACTGTATATGTAGGTGTTATATATATATCTCTGTTAGTGGACTGTATATGTAGGTGTTATATATATCTGTTATTAGTGGGCTGTATATGCAGGTGTTATATATATTAGTGGACTGTATATGTAGGTGTTATATATCTCTTATTAGTGGACTGTATATGTAGGTGTTATATATATATCTCTGTTATTAGTGGGCTGTATATGTAGGTGTTATATATCTCTGTTATTAGTGGACTGTATATGCAGGTGTTATATATATTAGTGGACTGTATATGTAGGTGTTATATATCTCTTATTAGTGGACTGTATATGTAGGTGTTATATATATATTTCTGTTATTAGTGGACTGTATATGTTGGTGTTATATATCTGTTATTAGTGGGCTGTATATGTAGGTGTTATATATATATCTCTGTTATTAGTGGACTGTATATGTAGGTGTTATATATATCTGTTAGTGGACTGTATATGCAGGTGTTATATATATATCTCTGTTATTAGTGGACTGTATATGCAGGTGTTATATATATATATCTCTGTTATTAGTGGACTGTATATGTAGGTGTTATATATATATCTCTGTTATTAGTGGGCTGTAAATGTAGGTGTTATATATATATCTCTGTTATTAGTGGACTGTATATGTAGGTGTTATATATATATATATATATTAGTGGACTGTATATGTAGGTGTTATATATATATATATATTAGTGGACTGTATATGTAGGTGTTATATCTCTGTTATTAGTGGACTGTATATGTAGGTGTTATATATATCTCTGTTATTAGTGGACTGTATATGCAGGTGTTATATATATTAGTGGACTGTATATGTAGGTGTTATATATATATATTAGTGGACTGTATATGTAGGTGTTATATATATCTCTGTTATTAGTGGACTGTATATGTAGGTGTTATATATATATTTCTGTTATTAGTGGACTGTATATGTTGGTGTTATATATCTCTGTTATTAGTGGGCTGTATATGTAGGTGTTATATATATCTCTGTTATTAGTGGACTGTATATGTAGGTGTTATATATCTCTGTTATTAGTGGACTGTATATGTAGGTGTTATATATATATATCTCTGTTATTAGTGGACTGTATATGCAGGTGTTATATATATTAGTGGACTGTATACGCAGGTGTTATATATATTAGTGGACTGTATATGTAGGTGTTATATATATATATCTCTGTTATTAGTGGGCTGTATATGTAGGTGTTATATATATCTCTGTTATTAGTGGACTGTATATGTAGGTGTTATATATATCTCTGTTATTAGTGGACTGTATATGTAGGTGTTATATATATATATCTGTTATTAGTGGACTGTATATGTAGGTGTTATATATATCTCTGTTATTAGTGGACTGTATATGTAGGTGTTATATATATATATTAGTGGACTGTATATGCAGGTGTTATATATATTAGTGGACTGTATATGTAGCTGTTATATATATATATATATATATTAGTGGACTGTATATGCAGGTGTTATATATATATTAGTGGACTGTATATGTAGGTGTTATATATATATATATTAGTGGACTATATATGTAGGTGTTATATATATATATATCTCTGTTATTAGTGGACTGTATATGTAGGTGTTATATATATCTCTGTTATTAGTGGACTGTATATGTAGGTGTTATATATATTAGTGGACTGTATATGTAGGTGTTATATATATATTAGTGGACTGTATATGCAGGTGTTATATATATTAGTGGACTGTATATGTAGCGGTTATATATATATTAGTGGACTGTATATGTAGGTGTTATATATATATATATATATCTCTGTTATTAGTGGACTGTATATGTAGGTGTTATATATATCTCTGTTATTAGTGGACTGTATATGTAGGTGTTATATATATCTCTGTTATTAGTGGACTGTATATGTAGGTGTTATATATCTCTGTTATTAGTGGACTGTATATGTAGGTGTTATATAGCTCTGTTATTAGTGGGCTGTATATGTAGGTGTTATATATATTAGTGGACTGTATATGTAGGTGTTATATATATTAGTGGACTGTATATGTAGGTGTTATATATATTAGTGGACTGTATATGTAGGTGTTATATATATATATTAGTGGACTGTGTATGTAGGTGTTATATATATATATCACTGTTATTAGTGGGCTGTATATGTAGGTGTTATATATATTAGTGGACTGTATATGTAGGTGTTATATATATTAGTGGACTGTATATGTAGGTGTTATATATATTAGTGGACTGTATATGTAGGTGTTATATATATCTCTGTTATTAGTGGACTGTATATGCAGGTGTTATATATATTAGTGGACTGTATATGTTGGTGTTATATATATCTGTTATTAGTGGACTGTATATGCAGGTGTTATATATATCTCTGTTATTAGTGGACTGTATATGTAGGTGTTATATATATCTCTGTTATTAGTGGACTGTATATGTAGGTGTTATATATATCTCTGTTATTAGTGGACTGTATATGCAGGTGTTATATATCTCTGTTATTAGTGGACTGTATATGTAGGTGTTATATATATCTCTGTTATTAGTGGACTGTATACGCAGGTGTTATATATATCTCTGTTATTAGTGGACTGTATATGTAGGTGTTATATATCTCTGTTATTAGTGGACTGTATATGTAGGTGTTATATATCTCTGTTATTAGTGGGCTGTATATGTAGGTGTTATATCTCTGTTATTAGTGGACTGTATATGTAGGTGTTATATATATATATATATATCTCTCTTAGTGGACTGTATATGTTGGTGTTATATATATCTCTGTTATTAGTGGACTGTATATGTTGGTGTTATATATATATATATGTTATTAGTGGACTGTATATGTTGGTGTTATATATATATCTGTTATTAGTGGACTGTATATGTAGGTGTTATATATCTCTGTTATTAGTGGACTGTATATGTTGGTGTTATATATATCTCTGTTATTCGTGGACTGTCTATGTAGGTGTTATATATCTCTGTTATTAGTGGACTGTATATGTAGGTGTTATATATATTAGTGGACTGTATATGTAGGTGTTATATATATTAGTGGACTGTATATGCAGGTGTTATATATATTAGTGGACTGTATATGTAGGTGTTATATATCTCTGTTATTCGTGGACTGTATATGTAGGTGTTATATATATCTGTTATTAGTGGACTGTATATGCAGGTGTTATATATATATATTAGTGGACTGTATATGTAGGTGTTATATATCTCTGTTATTAGTGGACTGTATATGTAGGTGTTATATATATATCTCTGTTATTAGTGGACTGTATATG
>NW_027461776.1:834062-934858 GCF_050947455.1 Rhinoderma darwinii
CTGTCACACATCCCTATCTCTAAACAGTTGACAGCCTCTTTATTACTAGGACACTGTTATCTGCATTACAGCGCTGATCACATATCTGTATACTGATTGTACACGGGCAGTTGCTAGGGCATACCTCAGTATGCCCTTCAATGGACCCTGGGCTGTCTGCCAATACCAGGTATAGTCATCGATGGCGTCACAGGGGTTTCCTGTGACACGCTCAAAGTGGAATCCCCCCTTCTCACTATTGCTGTGAATGCTGCAATCCGCGTTGATCGCAGCATTCAAGGGGTTAACGGTGCAGAGAAGAGGTTTCTCTTCTCGCCGCCGTTAGAGCGGGGCTGCGGCTGTGTATTACAGCCGTTGCCCCGCTCATCGTGGCGCGTGGACACCGGCTATCACACAGGATGAGAATACTCGTCCTAATTCACCAAGCAGTATTCTCATCCTGTGTCGGCAACCAGTTAATGTTATTTTGTAAGTTTATATAGTTTTTATGTATTATTATTATTATGTTATTTTGATGTTTTTTTATGTTGTTATTATTATGTTCATTTGTAATGTGTTTTTATGAAGATTATAGTGAGATAAATGGACTGCTATGGCCTTTCACCACACCAGGAGTCAGAGTTTATTCATAAGGGTCGGGTGGCGGTCAGTAGTCTGCCGAGTGACAGTCCTTCAAATCCAGCACGTCACCGTGTAAACAGAAGATGTGCTGCCAACAAGATGCAAGCTGTATGGGACAGAAGAAACGTATTAACAATATTTCATCCACATATAGCCACGATCAGTCTACGCAGAACACTGTATGTGCCTGTCCCTTTAAGCAGTAGGGCAGTGCAGGGGTTAATCCACACAGTTTACAGATTAGAGAAGCAGTCAGGAGGTTGGGTCTGAGCTTAAAAAAAACAGGAGCTGACACTTAAAAGCCTCAGTACAGGGAGAAGGAGTCCGCACAAGCAGCAGGTAAGGAAGGCTCCTCGATACACAGGGACTAACACATTGTAACTACAGGGAGGCAGTCAGCTCCTCTATACACGGGGACTAACACATTGTAACTACAGGGAGGCAGTCAGCTCCGCTCTACACAGGGACTAACACATTGTAACTACAGGGAGGCAGTCAGCTCCTCTATACACGGGGACTAACACATTGTAACTACAGGGAGGCAGTCAGCTCCTCTATACACAGGGACTAACACATTGTAACTACAGGGAGGCAGTCAGCTCCTCTATACACGGGGACTAACACATTGTAACTACAGGGAGGCAGTCAGCTCCTCGATACACAGGGACTAACACATTGTAACTACAGGGAGGCAGTCAGCTCCTCGATACACAGGGACTAACACATTGTAACTACAGGGAGGCAGTCAGCTCCTCTATACACGGGGACTAACACATTGTAACTACAGGGAGGCAGTCAGCTCCGCTCCACACGGACTAACACATTGTAACTACAGGGAGGCAGTCAGCTCCTCTATACACAGGGACTAACACATTGTAACTACAGGGAGGCAGTCAGCTCCTCTATACACAGGGACTAACACATTGTAACTACAGGGAGGCAGTCAGCTCCTCGATACACAGGGACTAATACATTGTAACTACAGGGAGGCAGTCAGCTCCTCTATACACGGGGACTAACACATTGTAACTACAGGGAGGCAGTCAGCTCCTCTATACACGGGGACTAACACATTGTAACTACAGGGAGGCAGTCAGCTCCTCTATACACAGGGACTAATACATTGTAACTACAGGGAGGCAGTCAGCTCCTCTATACACGGGGACTAACACATTGTAACTACAGGGAGGCAGTCAGCTCCTCTATACACAGGGACTAACACATTGTAACTACAGGGAGGCAGTCAGCTCCGCTCCACACAGGGACTAACACATTGTAACTACAGGGAGGCAGTCAGCTCCGCTCTACACGGGGACTAACACATTGTAACTACAGGGAGGCAGTCAGCTCCTCTATACACAGGGACTAACACATTGTAACTACAGGGAGGCAGTCAGCTCCGCTCTACACGGGGACTAACACATTGTAACTACAGGGAGGCAGTCAGCTCCTCTATACACAGGACTAACACATTGTAACTACAGGGAGGCAGTCAGCTCCTCTATACACAGGGACTAACACATTGTAACTACAGGAGGCAGTCAGCTCCTCTATACACGGGGACTAACACATTGTAACTACAGGGAGGCAGTCAGCTCCTCTATACACAGGGACTAATACATTGTAACTACAGGGAGACAGTCAGCTCCTCTATACACAGGGACTAATACATTGTAACTACAGGGAGGCAGTCAGCTCCGCTCCACACAGGACTAACACATTGTAACTACAGGGAGGCAGTCAGCTCTCTATACACAGGGACTAACACATTGTAACTACAGGGAGGCAGTCAGCTCCGCTCTACACGGGTACTAACACATTGTAACTACAGGGAGGCAGTCAGCTCCTCTATACACAGGGACTAATACATTGTAACTACAGGGAGGCAGTCAGCTCCGCTCACACAGGGACTAACACATTGTAACTACAGGGAGGCAGTCAGCTCCTCTATACACAGGTACTAACACATTGTAACTACAGGGAGGCAGTCAGCTCCGCTCTACACGGGGACTAACACATTGTAACTACAGGGAGGCAGTCAGCTCCTCTATACACAGGGACTAACACATTGTAACTACAGGGAGGCAGTCAGCTCCTCTATACACAGGGACTAACACATTGTAACTACAGGGAGGCAGTCAGCTCCGCTCCACACGGACTAACACATTGTAACTACAGGGAGGCAGTCAGCTCCTCTATACACAGGGACTAACACACTGTAACTACAGGAGGCAGTCAGCTCCTCTATACACGGGGACTAACACATTGTAACTACAGGGAGGCAGTCAGCTCCTCTATACACAGGGACTAATACATTGTAACTACAGGGAGGCAGTCAGCTCCTCTACACAGGGACTAACACATTGTAACTAAAGGGAGGCAGTAAGCGGTGTCGTAGACTGGGACTAACACATATAGCTCTGTTATTAGTGGACTGTATATGTAGGTGTTATATATATCTCTGTTATTAGTGGACTGTATATGTAGGTGTTATATATATCTCTGTTATTAGTGGACTGTATATGTAGGTGTTATATATCTCTGTTATTAGTGGACTGTATATGTAGGTGTTATATATATCTCTGTTATTAGTGGACTGTATATGTTGGTGTTATATATATATCTCTGTTATTAGTGGACTGTATATGTTGGTGTTATATATCTCTGTTATTAGTGGACTGTATATGCAGGTGTTATATATATCTCTGTTATTAGTGGACTGTATATGTAGGTGTTATATATATCTCTATTAGTGGACTGTATATGTAGGTGTTATATATCTCTGTTATTAGTGGACTGTATATGTAGGTGTTATATATATTAGTGGACTGTATATGTAGGTGTTCTATATATATCTGTTATTAGTGGACTGTATATGTAGGTGTTATATATATATCTCTGTTATTAGTGGACTGTATATGTTGGTGTTATATATCTCTGTTATTAGTGGACTGTATATGTAGGTGTTATATATATATCTCTGTTAGTGGACTGTATATGTAGGTGTTATATATATATATCTGTTATTAGTGGACTGTATATGTAGGTGTTATATATCTCTGTATTAGTGGACTGTATATGTAGGTGTTATATATATTAGTGGACTGTATATGTAGGTGTTATATATATATATTAGTGGACTGTATATGTAGGTGTTATATATATATATTAGTGGGCTGTATATGTAGGTGTTATATATATTAGTGGACTGTATATGTAGGTGTTATATATATTAGTGGACTGTATATGTAGGTGTTATATATATTAGTGGACTGTATATGTAGGTGTTATATATCTCTGTTATTAGTGGACTGTATATGTAGGTGTTCTATATCTCTGTTATTAGTGGGCTGTATATGTAGGTGTTATATATATCTCTGTTATTAGTGGGCTGTATATGTAGGTGTTATATATATATTAGTGGACTGTATATGTAGGTGTTATATATATATTAGTGGACTGTATATGTAGGTGTTATATATATATATATATTAGTGGGCTGTATATGCAGGTGTTATATATATTAGTGGACTGTATATGTAGGTGTTATATATATTAGTGGACTGTATATGTAGGTGTTATATATATTAGTGGACTGTATATGTTGGTGTTATATATATCTGTTATTAGTGGACTGTATATGCAGGTGTTATATATCTCTGTTATTAGTGGACTGTATATGTAGGTGTTATATATCTCTGTTATTAGTGGGCTGTATATGTAGGTGTTATATATATCTCTGTTATTAGTGGACTGTATATGTTGGTGTTATATATATATCTCTGTTATTAGTGGACTGTATATGTTGGTGTTATATATCTCTGTTATTAGTGGACTGTATATGCAGGTGTTATATATATCTCTGTTATTAGTGGACTGTATATGTAGGTGTTATATATCTCTGTTATTAGTGGACTGTATATGTAGGTGTTATATATATCTCTATTAGTGGACTGTATATGTAGGTGTTATATATCTCTGTTATTAGTGGACTGTATATGTAGGTGTTATATATATTAGTGGACTGTATATGTAGGTGTTCTATATATATCTATTATTAGTGGACTGTATATGTTGGTGTTATATATATATTTCTGTTATTAGTGGACTGTATATGTAGGTGTTATATATCTCTGTTATTAGTGGGCTGTATATGTAGGTGTTATATATATCTCTGTTATTAGTGGACTGTATATGTTGGTGTTATATATATATCTCTGTTATTAGTGGACTGTATATGTTGGTGTTATATATCTCTGTTATTAGTGGACTGTATATGCAGGTGTTATATATATCTCTGTTATTAGTGGACTGTATATGTAGGTGTTATATATCTCTGTTATTAGTGGACTGTATATGTAGGTGTTATATATATCTCTATTAGTGGACTGTATATGTAGGTGTTATATATCTCTGTTATTAGTGGACTGTATATGTAGGTGTTATATATATTAGTGGACTGTATATGTAGGTGTTCTATATATATCTATTATTAGTGGACTGTATATGTAGGTGTTATATATATATCTCTGTTATTAGTGGACTGTATATGTAGGTGTTATATATATATTTCTGTTATTAGTGGACTGTATATGTTGGTGTTATATATATATCTCTGTTATTAGTGGACTGTATATGTAGGTGTTATATATATATATATATATATATATATATTAGTGGACTGTATATGTAGGTGTTATATATATATATATATATTAGTGGACTGTATATGCAGGTGTTATATATATCTCTGTTATTAGTGGACTGTATATGTAGGTGTTATATATATCTCTGTTATTAGTGGACTGTATATGCAGGTGTTATATATATTAGTGGACTGTATATGTAGGTGTTATATATATATATTAGTGGACTGTATATGTAGGTGTTATATATATATCTCTGTTATTAGTGGACTGTATATGTAGGTGTTATATATATATTTCTGTTATTAGTGGACTGTATATGTTGGTGTTATATATCTCTGTTATTAGTGGGCTGTATATGTAGGTGTTATATATATCTCTGTTATTAGTGGACTGTATATGTAGGTGTTATATATCTCTGTTATTAGTGGACTGTATATGTAGGTGTTATATATATATCTCTGTTATTAGTGGACTGTATATGCAGGTGTTATATATATTAGTGGACTGTATACGCAGGTGTTATATATATTAGTGGACTGTATATGTAGGTGTTATATATATATCTCTGTTATTAGTGGGCTGTATATGTAGGTGTTATATATATCTCTGTTATTAGTGGACTGTATATGTAGGTGTTATATATATATATCTGTTATTAGTGGACTGTATATGTAGGTGTTATATATATCTCTGTTATTAGTGGACTGTATATGTAGGTGTTATATATATATATATATTAGTGGACTGTATATGTAGGTGTTATATATATATATATATTAGTGGACTGTATATGCAGGTGTTATATATATTAGTGGACTGTATATGTAGCTGTTATATATATATATTAGTGGACTGTATATGCAGGTGTTATATATATATTAGTGGACTGTATATGTAGGTGTTATATATATATATTAGTGGACTGTATATGTAGGTGTTATATATATATATATATATATATCTCTGTTATTAGTGGACTGTATATGTAGGTGTTATATATATCTCTGTTATTAGTGGACTGTATATGTAGGTGTTATATATATTAGTGGACTGTATATGTAGGTGTTATATATATATTAGTGGACTGTATATGCAGGTGTTATATATATTAGTGGACTGTATATGTAGCGGTTATATATATATATTAGTGGACTGTATATGTAGGTGTTATATATATATATATCTCTGTTATTAGTGGACTGTATATGTAGGTGTTATATATATCTCTGTTATTAGTGGACTGTATATGTAGGTGTTATATATATCTCTGTTATTAGTGGACTGTATATGTAGGTGTTATATATCTCTGTTATTAGTGGGCTGTATATGTAGGTGTTATATATATCTCTGTTATTAGTGGACTGTATATGTAGGTGTTCTATATATCTCTGTTATTAGTGGACTGTATATGTAGGTGTTATATAGCTCTGTTATTAGTGGGCTGTATATGTAGGTGTTATATATATTAGTGGACTGTATATGTAGGTGTTATATATATTAGTGGACTGTATATGTAGGTGTTATATATATTAGTGGACTGTATATGTAGGTGTTATATATATATTAGTGGACTGTGTATGTAGGTGTTATATATATATCACTGTTATTAGTGGGCTGTATATGTAGGTGTTATATATATTAGTGGACTGTATATGTAGGTGTTATATATATTAGTGGACTGTATATGTAGGTGTTATATATATTAGTGGACTGTATATGTAGGTGTTATATATATCTCTGTTATTAGTGGACTGTATATGTAGGTGTTATATATATCTCTGTTATTAGTGGACTGTATATGCAGGTGTTATATATATTAGTGGACTGTATATGTTGGTGTTATATATATCTGTTATTAGTGGACTGTATATGCAGGTGTTATATATCTCTGTTATTAGTGGACTGTATATGTTGGTGTTATATATATCTCTGTTATTAGTGGACTGTATATGCAGGTGTTATATATATCTCTGTTATTAGTGGACTGTATATGCAGGTGTTCTATGTATATCTCTGTTATTAGTGGACTGTATATGCAGGTGTTATATATCTCTGTTATTAGTGGACTGTATATGCAGGTGTTATATATATATCTCTGTTATTAGTGGACTGTATATGCAGGTGTTATATATATCTCTGTTATTAGTGGACTGTATATGCAGGTGTTATATATATATCTCTGTTATTAGTGGACTGTATATGCAGGTGTTATATATATCTCTGTTATTAGTGGACTGTATATGTAGGTGTTATATATATCTCTGTTATTAGTGGACTGTATATGTAGGTGTTATATATCTCTGTTATTAGTGGACTGTATATGTTGGTGTTATATATATCTCTGTTATTAGTGGACTGTATATGCAGGTGTTATATATATCTCTGTTATTAGTGGACTGTATATGCAGGTGTTATATGTATATCTCTGTTATTAGTGGACTGTATATGCAGGTGTTATATATCTCTGTTATTAGTGGACTGTATATGCAGGTGTTATATATATATCTCTGTTATTAGTGGACTGTATATGCAGGTGTTATATATATCTCTGTTATTAGTGGACTGTATATGCAGGTGTTATATATATATCTCTGTTATTAGTGGACTGTATATGCAGGTGTTATATATCTCTGTTATTAGTGGACTGTATATGCAGGTGTTATATATATCTCTGTTATTAGTGGACTGTATATGTAGGTGTTATATATCTCTGTTATTAGTGGGCTGTATATGTAGGTGTTATATATATCTCTGTTATTAGTGGACTGTATATGTAGGTGTTATATATATCTCTGTTATTAGTGGACTGTATACGCAGGTGTTATATATATCTCTGTTATTAGTGGACTGTATATGTAGGTGTTATATATCTCTGTTATTAGTGGGCTGTATATGTAGGTGTTATATATATCTCTGTTATTAGTGGACTGTATATGTAGGTGTTCTATATATCTCTGTTATTAGTGGACTGTATATGCAGGTGTTATATATCTCTGTTATTAGTGGACTGTATATGTAGGTGTTATATATATCTCTGTTAATAGTGGACTGTATACGCAGGTGTTATATATATCTCGGTTATTAGTGGACTGTATATGTAGGTGTTATATATCTCTGTTATTAGTGGACTGTATATGTAGGTGTTATATATATCTCTGTTATTAGTGGACTGTATATGTAGGTGTTATATATCTCTGTTATTAGTGGGCTGTATATGTAGGTGTTATATCTCTGTTATTAGTGGACTGTATATGTAGGTGTTATATATATATATCTCTCTTAGTGGACTGTATATGTTGGTGTTATATATATATATATATCTCTGTTATTAGTGGACTGTATATGTTGGTGTTATATATATATATCTGTTATTAGTGGACTGTATATGTTGGTGTTATATATATATCTGTTATTAGTGGACTGTATATGTAGGTGTTATATATCTCTGTTATTAGTGGACTGTATATGTTGGTGTTATATATATCTCTGTTATTCGTGGACTGTCTATGTAGGTGTTATATATCTCTGTTATTAGTGGACTGTATATGCAGGTGTTATATATATATTAGTGGACTGTATATGTAGGTGTTATATATCTCTGTTATTCGTGGACTGTATATGTAGGTGTTATATATATCTGTTATTAGTGGACTGTATATGCAGGTGTTATATATATATTAGTGGACTGTATATGTAGGTGTTATATATCTCTGTTATTAGTGGACTGTATATGTAGGTGTTATATATATCTCTATTAGTGGACTGTATATGTAGGTGTTATATATCTCTGTTATTAGTGGACTGTATATGCAGGTGTTATATATATTAGTGGACTGTATATGTAGGTGTTATATATCTCTGTTATTAGTGGGCTGTATATGTAGGTGTTATATATATTAGTGGACTGTATATGTAGGTGTTATATATATTAGTGGACTGTATATGTAGGTGTTATATATATCTCTGTTATTAGTGGACTGTATATGTAGGTGTTATATATATTAGTGGACTGTATATGTAGGTGTTATATATATCTCTGTTATTAGTGGACTGTATATGCAGGTGTTATATATATCTCTGTTATTAGTGGACTGTATATGTAGGTGTTATATATATCTGTTATTAGTGGACTGTATATGCAGGTGTTATATATATCTCTGTTATTAGTGGACTGTATATGTAGGTGTTATATATATCTCTGTTATTAGTGGACTGTATATGTTGGTGTTATATATATATCTCTGTTATTAGTGGACTGTATATGCAGGTGTTATATATATCTCTGTTATTAGTGGACTGTATATGCAGGTGTTATATATATCTCTGTTATTAGTGGACTGTATATGTAGGTGTTATATATATCTGTTATTAGTGGACTGTATATGCAGGTGTTATATATATCTCTGTTATTAGTGGACTGTATATGTAGGTGTTATATATATTAGTGGACTGTATATGTAGGTGTTATATATATTAGTGGACTGTATATGTAGGTGTTATATATATCTCTGTCATTCGTGGACTGTATATGCAGGTGTTATATATCTCTGTTATTAGTGGACTGTATATGCAGGTGTTATATATATATATTAGTGGACTGTATATGTAGGTGTTATATATATATATTAGTGGACTGTATATGTAGGTGTTATATATATATATTAGTGGACTGTATATGTAGGTGTTATATATATATATTAGTGGACTGTATATGTAGGGGTTATATATATATATCTCTGTTATTAGTGGACTGTATATGCAGGTGTTATATATGTATATATTAGTGGACTGTATATGTAGGTGTTATATATATCTCTGTTATTAGTGGACTGTATATGTAGGTGTTATATATATCTCTGTTATTAGTGGACTGTATATGCAGGTGTTATATATATTAGTGGACTGTATATGTAGGTGTTATATATATCTCTGTTAATAGTGGACTGTATATGTAGGTGTTATATATATCTCTGTTAATAGTGGACTGTATACGCAGGTGTTATATATATCTCGGTTATTAGTGGACTGTATATGTAGGTGTTATATATATATATTAGTGGACTGTATATGTAGGTGTTATATATATATTAGTGGACTGTATATGCAGGTCTTATATATATATATATATTAGTGGACTGTATATGTAGGTGTTATATATATATATATTAGTGGACTGTATATGTAGGTGTTATATATATATATATATATATATTAGTGGACTGTATATGTAGGTGTTATATATATATATATATATTAGTGGACTGTATATGTAGCTGTTATATATATATATATATTAGTGGACTGTATATGTAGCTGTTATATATATATACATATTAGTGGACTGTATATGTAGGTGTTATATATCTCTGTTATTAGTGGACTGTATATGTAGGTGTTATATATATCTCTGTTATTAGTGGACTGTATATGTAGGTGTTATATATATTAGTGGACTGTATATGTAGCTGTTATATATATATATTAGTGGACTGTATATGTAGGTGTTATATATATATATATATTAGTGGACTGTATATGCAGGTGTTATATATATCTCTGTTATTAGTGGACTGTATATGTTGGTGTTATATATATTAGTGGACTGTATATGTAGGTGTTATATATATCTCTGTTATTAGTGGACTGTATATGTAGGTGTTATATATATCTCTGTTATTAGTGGACTGTATATGTAGGTGTTATATATATTAGTGGACTGTATATGCAGGTGTTATATATATCTCTGTTATTAGTGGACTGTATATGTAGGTGTTATATATATTAGTGGACTGTATATGTAGGTGTTATATATATCTCTGTTATTAGTGGACTGTATATGTAGGTGTTATATATATTAGTGGACTGTATATGTAGGTGTTATATATATCTCTGTTATTAGTGGACTGTATATGTAGGTGTTATATATATTAGTGGACTGTATATGCAGGTGTTATATATATCTCTGTTATTAGTGGACTGTATATGCAGGTGTTATATATATTAGTGGGCTGTATATGTAGGTGTTATATATATATTAGTGGGCTGTATATGCAGGTGTTATATATATTAGTGGACTGTATATGCAGGTGTTATATATATTAGTGGACTGTATATGCAGGTGTTATATATATCTCTGTTATTAGTGGACTGTATATGCAGGTGTTATATATATTAGTGGGCTGTATATGTAGGTGTTATATATATTAGTGGGCTGTATATGCAGGTGTTATATATATTAGTGGGCTGTATATGTAGCTGTTATATATATATATATTAGTGGACTGTATATGCAGGTGTTATATATATCTCTGTTATTAGTGGACTGTATATGTAGGTGTTATATATATCTCTGTTATTAGTGGACTGTATATGTAGGTGTTATATATATTAGTGGGCTGTATATGTAGGTGTTATATATATTAGTGGACTGTATATGTAGCTGTTATATATATATATTAGTGGACTGTATATGTAGGTGTTATATATATTAGTGGGCTGTATATGCAGGTGTTATATATATTAGTGGGCTGTATATGCAGGTGTTATATATATTAGTGGGCTGTATATGCAGGTGTTATATATATTAGTGGACTGTATATGCAGGTGTTATATATATTAGTGGACTGTATATGTAGGTGTTATATATATATATATATATATTAGTGGACTGTTTCTTGCTAGTGGTCGGGACGCTGCACGGTTGTTCTTTGTAGTTCTGGTTCTGATTATTACATTGTTGGACTGAGATGTGTTTTCGGACAAGCAGTGGAATTGTTTCTGGGGGTTCATTTCATTCTGATGTTGTTTGACTTTTTTTAGGCAGTTTTATGCCACGCGTGGACGCGCCCTCACTCATGACTTCTCCCTGATACTGCTCTGGATCTGACATTCTTCACTTCTGTCAGGAAGGGGGGAGGGGTGGATATATGTCTCAGTATATAGGACAGGCCTTTTCTTTCTCAGTTCTGACAATTAAAGTTTAAAGGAGAAGTGCACTAATTTAGTGGTAAAGATGTGAAGTTGTCATTGCTGGCTACACTTATTATATAATAATATTACGTAACCGAGATCTGATAGCCGGGCGGGGGTGGGGAGCTGCTCAGACCTGTCGCCTGCAAGAAATGTTTCCTACAGAGGCAAGACAATCACAATTCTCCTGTTGCATCTTGTCTTATACTCCAGTCACATCCAGAGCTGCAGTCACAATTCTCCTGTTGCATCTTGTCTTATACTCCAGTCACATCCAGAGCTGCAGTCACAATTCTCCTGTTGCATCATGTCCTATACTTTAGTCAATTCTGCTAATTTCCTGTCACTAGAAAGCAGTGCATTGTGGGAGCTCAGATACACATGTCTAAATGCAGGGTGTAGATAAACAGCAGTTGTTTCTAAAAAGAGACCAGCAGAATTGTGACTGCAGCTCTGGATGTGACTGGAGTATACAAAATGATACAACAATTGTGACTGCCACTTTAGATGTGGCAGGAGTATAAGACCAGATAAAACAGCCAAATTGTGAGTGCAGCTTTAGTGTGACCGGAGTATACAACATGATATAACAGCAGAATTGTGACTGCAGCTGTGGATGTGACTGGAGTATAACGCATGATGTACCTCTAGATCAGTACAGGATAAGTAAAGCAGAGGATTTACACATTTACTCTGCACTCTCCATATAACGCGGAGGGCTGGGGTTGGTTGGGTTCTTCGTTGCGTTCCTGGACACTTTCCCGTCACGTTTTTGGGGCAGATTTTCTGGCTATTTTTCTTAATCTCTATAACATGACTTGTTTTTCTTTTGTAGCATCCAAGATGTCTCTGTTGCTCCCGATACTCCTGGCCGTGTTGGCTTCGGTTCTCGGAGGTCTCTACATGTTGGGGATGTTCCGGAAGAGAAGACCCAATGAGCCGCCTCTAGACAAAGGCGCCATTCCGTGGCTGGGATACGCCCTGGATTTCAGGAACAACACTGCGACCTTTCTGAAGAAGATGCAGAAAAAACATGGAGACATCTTCACAGTCCAGATCGGAGGCTATTACTTCACCTTCGTCACTGACCCGTTATCGTTCGGTCCCATCGTGAAAGAAGCCAGGTCCAAGCTGGACTTTGAGCAGTTTGCTCAGGAGTTGGTCGCCAGAGTTTTCGGGTACCATTCTGGAGACAATGATCACAAGCTGCTGGAGAAGGCGAGTACAAGGCATCTTATGGGGGATGGTCTGGTGCTCATGACGCAAGCCATGATGGAGAACCTTCAGAACTTGATGCTTCATAGTGTCGGCTCTGGAGACGGAGAGAAAAAGTGGCAACAGGACGGACTGTTCAACTACAGCTACAACATTGTCTTCCGAGCCGGTTATCTGGCGTTATTTGGGAATGAGCCGGCTAAAAGCCAAGGAAGCTCCGATAAAGCCAAGAAACATGACCGGGATCACTCGGATGAGCTGTTCACGGAGTTCAGAAAGTATGATCGCCTCTTCCCACGCCTGGCCTATGCCGTCCTCCCACCAAAAGACAAGCTGGAGGCCGAGAGGCTGAAGAGGCTTTTCTGGAGTATGTTGTCCATAAAGAGAACCCTACAGAAAGAAAACATCAGCGGCTGGATTACAGACCAGTACCAGTACAGAGCGGAGATCGGGATGCCAGAGCACATGCAAGACCGGTTCATGTTCCTGCTCCTGTGGGCCTCCCAAGGTAACACCGGACCGGCTTGCTTCTGGCTTCTGCTCTACTTGATGAAGCATCCAGAGGCCATGGAGGCCATACGTGAAGAAGTGGCAAAAGTTCTGAAAGAAAATGATCAAGAAGTGAAGCCCGGAGGTCCCCTGATCAACCTTACCAGAGACATGCTGGTGAAGACGCCAGTCTTGGACAGCGCAGTAGAGGAGACCCTGAGGCTGACCGCTGCCCCGGTACTGATCAGAGCCGTCAAGGAGAACATGAACCTCAGGATGTCAAGTGGAAAAGAATATGCCATTCGCAAAGGAGACCGCATCGCTCTTTTCCCTTACACTGCAGTTCAGATGGATCCAGAAGTTCATCCAGAACCAGAGAAGTTCAAATACAACCGATTCCTGAACCAAGACGGCACCAAAAAGGCGGAGTTCTTCAAGAACGGGAAGCGGCTGAAGTTTTTCACCATGCCGTGGGGAGCCGGCACCACCATATGTCCAGGTCGCTTTTTTGCCATCAATGAACTCAAGCAGTTTGTCTTCTTGATGCTGAGCTATTTCGACTTTGAGCTTGTCAATCCTAAAGAAGAAATTCCAGGCATTGATCCAAACCGGTGGGGATTTGGCACCATGCAGCCCACCCATGACATCCAGTTCAAATACCGGTTACGTTACTAGCGGCCAAGGCCATCGACCTACAAGGCAGAACATCTACTGCAACATTGCCCAACAAATAAAATCCCAGTGTCCCTCAGAAACTCGGGAGAGGGTGGGGTCTACAGAGAGGGTGGGGTCTACCGAGAGGGCGGCGTCTACAGAATGGACATCAGAAGAAGTGACCAGAGCAAAATAAATGGCTGAAATGTGTTTTTATAATATTTATTTGGTGTTTATATTTCCTGCCACTTTGTCTAACGTGATTTACTCTACAAACAAGAACTCCACCTATAGCGCCACCCCAGTCAGTGTGAGGTACTACACCCCATTATCCCCAGAGCAGTATGACCGCACATCCTTCCAGAAGAACACTTTATTAGAGGATTCAATCCCGGTCACTTCTGACATTGGGTGGGGGGGTTATTTAAAGGTCATCTCAGGCCTCCAGCACACGATCGTATTACAGATTCATATTCTGCTGTAGGTCCATCCTGCGCCTCCGTGAGCCCCTGACTTCATACGGGGGGTGGCGTGTTCCATTGAAGCTATTCCCCCCAGGACGATTGTTTCCTTTGGCTCATGAGTAGGGAATCGTAGGAACTCCGTGGGCCGCTGTACGGGCCTAGACCCACAATGCAACAAATTTTGAATACTCTTTTGTTTTATCATTTCCATTTAGTCAATTCACATTTCTCATTTGATTTTCTACTCCGCACTGGTCGTTACCAATAATGAAAAGAATCCTATTAATGATTGTCCGGTAGTCACAGCCACGCCCACACTGATAGGTATTTTGCCCCTCTTCCTTGATGAACCCCTCCTCCAATTTGTATTACTAGATATTGCCAATTCACCTCTCAAATCTAAACTCTATTAAACATAGATTCCTGTAACACGGGGGCTGCGATGCTTTACACAGCACCTGATTTTATTGAGCACCGTTCAGACACCTCAGTCACTGGAAATCCCTGGCCGATCATCCTAAAGGATCGTCTGAGAAGAATGTTGTGTCCGGGATTCCCAGTCATCGAAACCTATGGTGGGACTTGGGGTACAAAGTCACCGACTACACCGATGTGATCTTCTGTCTGACTTGTCTCGATGATATGTAAGATTTCTGATGGTGTTCCCCTTTAAGTGTTAAGTAGCTTCTCTTGTGTTAGTCCCCGGCCTCTACGTGAACCGTCGTCATTGACTTTTCTATGGTTTATGTGAAAAGATTATAATGTATAATAAATCTAATATGGAGAAAGCTGGCGTTCTCTTTGTGTTTTGGGTTGGGAGGATTTCGGGGGGTCATGTGGAGGTCTGTTACTATGTGGTCACCAGATTATCTGCACAGGACGGACCATCGAGTGACGCAAACCACTGCAAAGATCATGAAGAGCCAAAATAAAGGGAAAGTCAGAGACCCCCCGACAAGGTCATGAGAAGGTGACACACGAGTCCCTGTCGCCTCTAGTATGGCGACACAGACCCCACTATTCACCCACCCACTATGGTACAGATATAGTAAGGCGACACAGACCCCACTATTCACCCACCCACTATGGTACAGATATAGTATGGCAGCACAGACCCCACTATTCACCCACCCACTATGGTACAGATATAGTATGGCGGCACAGACCCCACTATTCACCCACCCACTATGGTAAAGATATAGTATGGCAGCACAGACCCCACTATTCACCCACCCACTATGGTACAGATATAGTATGGCGGCACAGACCCCACTATTCACCCACCCACTATGGTAAAGATATAGTATGGCAGCACAGACCCCACTATTCACCCACCCACTATGGTACAGATATAGTATGGCGGCACAGACCCCACTATTCACCCACCCACTATGGTACAAATATAGTATGGCGGCACATACCCCACTATTCACCCACCCACTATGGTACAGATATAGTATGGCAGCACAGACCCCACTATTCACCCACCCACTATGGTACAGATATAGTATGGCGACACAGACCCCACTATTCACCCACCCACTATGGTACAAATATAGTATGGCGGCACAGACCCCACTATTCACCCACCCACTATGGTAAAGATATAGTATGGCAGCACAGACCCCACTATTCACCCACCCACTATGGTACAGATATAGTATGGCGGCACAGACCCCACTATTCACCCACCCACTATGGTACAAATATACTATGGCAGCACAGACCCTACTATTCACCCACCCACTATGGTACAGATATAGTATGGCGACACAGACCCCACTATTCACCCACCCACTATGATACAAATATAGTATGGCGGCACAGACCCCACTATTCACCCACCCACTATGGTAAAGATATAGTATGGCAGCACAGACCCCACTATTCACCCACCCACTATGGTAAAGATATAGTATGGCAGCACAGACCCCACTATTCACCCACCCACTATGGTAAAGATATAGTATGGCAGCACAGACCCCACTATTCACCCACCCACAATGGTACAAATATACTATGGCAGCACAGACCCCACTATTCACCCACCCACTATGGTAAAGATATAGTATGGCAGCACAGACCCCACTATTCACCCACCCACTATGGTAAAGATATAGTATGGCAGCACAGACCCCACTATTCACCCACCCACTATGGTACAAATATAGTACAGCGGCACAGACCCCACTATTCACCCACCCACTATGGTACAGATATAGTATGGTGACACAGACCCCACTATTCACCCACCCACTATGGTACAAATATAGTATGGCGGCACAGACCCCACTATTCACCCACCCACTATGGTACAAATATAGTATGGCGGCACAGACCCCACTATTCACCCACCCACTATGGTAAAGATATAGTATGGCGGCACAGACCCCACTATTCACCCACCCACAATGGTATAGATATAGTAAGGCGGCACAGACGCCACTATTCACCCACCCACTATGGTACAGATATAGTACAGCGGCACAGACCCTACTATTCACCTACACACTATGGTACAGATATAGTATGGCGGCACAGACCCTACTATTCACCCACCCACTATGGTACAAATATAGTATGGCGACACAGACCCCACTATTCACCCACCCACTATGGTACAGATATAGTATGGCGGCACAGACCCTACCAGTCACCCACCCACAATGGTACGAATATAGTATGGCGGCACAGACCCCACTATTCACCCACCCACTATGGTAAAGATATAGTATGGCAGCACAGACCCCACTATTCACCCACCCACAATGGTACAAATATACTATGGCAGCACAGACCCCACTATTCACCCACCCACTATGGTAAAGATATAGTATGGCAGCACAGACCCCACTATTCACCCACCCACTATGGTAAAGATATAGTATGGCAGCACAGACCCCACTATTCACCCACCCACTAGGGTACAGATATAGTATGGCGGCACAGACCCCACCATTCACCCACCCACAATGGTACAAATATAATATGGCAGCACAGACCCCACTATTCACCCACCCACTATGGTAAAGATATAGTATGGCAGCACAGACCCCACTATTCACCCACCCACAATGGTACAAATATACTATGGCAGCACAGACCCCACTATTCACCCACCCACAATGGTACAGATATAGTATGGCGACACAGACCCCACTATTCACCCACCCACTATGGTACAAATATAGTACAGCGGCACAGACCCCACTATTCACCCACCCACTATGGTACAGATATAGTATGGCGACACAGACCCCACTATTCACCCACCCACTATGGTACAAATATAGTATGGCGGCACAGACCCCACTATTCACCCACCCACTATGGTACAGATATAGTATGGCGGCACAGACCCCACTATTCACCCACCCACTATGGTACAAATATAGTATGGCGGCACAGACCCCACTATTCACCCACCCACTATGGTAAAGATATAGTATGGCGGCACAGACCCCACTATTCACCCACCCACTATGGTAAAGATATAGTATGGCGGCACAGACCCCACTATTCACCCACCCACTATGGTACAGATATAGTATGGCGACACAGACCCCACTATTCACCCACCCACTATGGTACAAATATAGTATGGCGGCACAGACCCCACTATTCACCCACCCACTATGGTACAGATATAGTATGGCGACACAGACCCCACTATTCACCCACCCACTATGGTACAAATATAGTATGGCGGCACAGACCCCACTATTCACCCACCCACTATGGTACAGATATAGTATGGCGGCACAGACCCCACTATTCACCCACCCACTGTGGTAAAGATATAGTATGGCGGCACAGACCCCACTATTCACCCACCCACTATGGTACAGATATAGTATGGCGACACAGACCCCACTATTCACCCACCCACTATGGTACAAATATAGTATGGCGGCACAGACCCCACTATTCACCCACCCACTATGGTAAAGATATAGTATGGCGGCACAGACCCCACTATTCACCCACCCACTATGGTACAGATATAGTATGGCGACACAGACCCCACTATTCACCCACCCACTATGGTACAGATATAGTATGGCGGCACAGACCCCACTATTCACCCACCCACTATGGTACAGATATAGTATGGCGACACAGACCCCACTATTCACCCACCCACTATGGTACAAATATAGTATGGCGGCACAGACCCCACTATTCACCCACCCACTATGGTACAAATATAGTATGGCGGCACAGACCCCACTATTCACCCACCCACTATGGTAAAGATATAGTATGGCGGCACAGACCCCACTATTCACCCACCCACAATGGTATAGATATAGTAAGGCGGCACAGACCCCACTATTCACCCACCCACTATGGTACAGATATAGTACAGCGGCACAGACCCTACTATTCACCTACACACTATGGTACAGATATAGTATGGCGGCACAGACCCCACTATTCACCCACCCACTATGGTACAAATATAGTATGGCGACACAGACCCCACTATTCACCCACCCACTATGGTACAGATATAGTATGGCGGCACAGACCCTACCAGTCACCCACCCACAATGGTACGAATATAGTATGGCGGCACAGACCCCACTATTCACCCACCCACTATGGTAAAGATATAGTATGGCAGCACAGACCCCACTATTCACCCACCCACTATGGTAAAGATATAGTATGGCAGCACAGACCCCACTATTCACCCACCCACAATGGTACAAATATACTATGGCAGCACAGACCCCACTATTCACCCACCCACTATGGTAAAGATATAGTATGGCAGCACAGACCCCACTATTCACCCACCCACTATGGTAAAGATATAGTATGGCAGCACAGACCCCACTATTCACCCACCCACTAGGGTACAGATATAGTATGGCGGCACAGACCCCACCATTCACCCACCCACTATGGTACAAATATACTATGGCAGTACAGACCCTACTATTCACCCACCCACAATGGTACAAATATAATATGGCAGCACAGACCCCACTATTCACCCACCCACTATGGTAAAGATATAGTATGGCAGCACAGACCCCACTATTCACCCACCCACAATGGTACAAATATACTATGGCAGCACAGACCCCACTATTCACCCACCCACAATGGTACAAATATACTATGGCAGCACAGACCCCACTATTCACCCACCCACAATGGTACAGATATAGTATGGCGACACAGACCCCACTATTCACCCACCCACTATGGTACAAATATAGTACTGCGGCACAGACCCCACTATTCACCCACCCACTATGGTACAGATATAGTATGGCGACACAGACCCCACTATTCACCCACCCACTATGGTACAGATATAGTATGGCGGCACAGACCCCACTATTCACCCACCCACTATGGTACAAATATAGTATGGCGGCACAGACCCCACTATTCACCCACCCACTATGGTAAAGATATAGTATGGCGGCACAGACCCCACTATTCACCCACCCACAATGGTATAGATATAGTAAGGCGGCACAGACCCCACTATTCACCCACCCACTATGGTACAGATATAGTACAGCGGCACAGACCCTACTATTCACCTACACACTATGGTACAGATATAGTACAGCGGCACAGACCCTACTATTCACCTACACACTATGGTACAGATATAGTATGGCGGCACAGACCCCACTATTCACCCACACACTATGGTACAAATATAGTATGGCGACACAGACCCCACTATTCACCCACCCACTATGGTACAGATATAGTATGGCGGCACAGACCCTACCAGTCACCCACCCACAATGGTACGAATATAGTATGGCGGCACAGACCCCACTATTCACCCACCCACTATGGTAAAGATATAGTATGGCAGCACAGACCCCACTATTCACCCACCCACTATGGTAAAGATATAGTATGGCAGCACAGACCCCACTATTCACCCACCCACAATGGTACAAATATACTATGGCAGCACAGACCCCACTATTCACCCACCCACTATGGTAAAGATATAGTATGGCAGCACAGACCCCACTATTCACCCACCCACTATGGTAAAGATATAGTATGGCAGCACAGACCCCACTATTCACCCACCCACTATGGTACAAATATAGTATGGCGGCACAGACCCCACTATTCACCCACCCACTATGGTACAGATATAGTATGGCGACAAAGACCCCTCTATTCACCCACCCACTATGTTATGGATATAGTATGGCGGCACAGACCCCACTATTCACCCACCCACTATGGTACAGATATAGTATGGCGGCACAGACCCTACCAGTCACCCACCCACTATGGTACAGATATAGTATGGCAGCACAGACCCTACTATTCACCCACCCACAATGGTACAAATATAATATGGCAGCACAGACCCCACTATTCACCCACCCACTAGGGTACAGATATAGTATGGCGGCACAGACCCCACCATTCACCCACCCACTATGGTACAAATATACTATGGCAGTACAGACCCTACTATTCACCCACCCACAATGGTACAAATATAATATGGCAGCACAGACCCCACTATTCACCCACCCACTATGGTAAAGATATAGTATGGCAGCACAGACCCCACTATTCATCCACCCACAATGGTACAAATATACTATGGCAGCACAGACCCCACTATTCACCCACCCACAATGGTACAAATATACTATGGCAGCACAGACCCCACTATTCACCCACCCACAATGGTACAGATATAGTATGGCGACACAGACCCCACTATTCACCCACCCACAATGGTACAAATATACTATGGCAGCACAGACCCCACTATTCACCCACCCACAATGGTACAGATATAGTATGGCGACACAGACCCCACTATTCACCCACCCACTATGGTACAAATATAGTACTGCGGCACAGACCCCACTATTCACCCACCCACTATGGTACAGATATAGTATGGCGACACAGACCCCACTATTCACCCACCCACTATGGTACAGATATAGTATGGCGGCACAGACCCCACTATTCACCCACCCACTATGGTACAAATATAGTATGGCGGCACAGACCCCACTATTCACCCACCCACTATGGTAAAGATATAGTATGGCGGCACAGACCCCACTATTCACCCACCCACAATGGTATAGATATAGTAAGGCGGCACAGACCCCACTATTCACCCACCCACTATGGTACAGATATAGTACAGCGGCACAGACCCTACTATTCACCTACACACTATGGTACAGATATAGTATGGCGGCACAGACCCCACTATTCACCCACACACTATGGTACAAATATAGTATGGCGACACAGACCCCACTATTCACCCACCCACTATGGTACAGATATAGTATGGCGGCACAGACCCTACCAGTCACCCACCCACAATGGTACGAATATAGTATGGCGGCACAGACCCCACTATTCACCCACCCACTATGGTAAAGATATAGTATGGCAGCACAGACCCCACTATTCACCCACCCACTATGGTAAAGATATAGTATGGCAGCACAGACCCCACTATTCACCCACCCACAATGGTACAAATATACTATGGCAGCACAGACCCCACTATTCACCCACCCACTATGGTAAAGATATAGTATGGCAGCACAGACCCCACTATTCACCCACCCACTATGGTAAAGATATAGTATGGCAGCACAGACCCCACTATTCACCCACCCACTATGGTACAAATATAGTATGGCGGCACAGACCCCACTATTCACCCACCCACTATGGTACAGATATAGTATGGCGACAAAGACCCCTCTATTCACCCACCCACTATGTTATGGATATAGTATGGCGGCACAGACCCCACTATTCACCCACCCACTATGGTACAGATATAGTATGGCGGCACAGACCCTACCAGTCACCCACCCACTATGGTACAGATATAGTATGGCAGCACAGACCCTACTATTCACCCACCCACAATGGTACAAATATAATATGGCAGCACAGACCCCACTATTCACCCACCCACTAGGGTACAGATATAGTATGGCGGCACAGACCCCACCATTCACCCACCCACTATGGTACAAATATACTATGGCAGTACAGACCCTACTATTCACCCACCCACAATGGTACAAATATAATATGGCAGCACAGACCCCACTATTCACCCACCCACTATGGTAAAGATATAGTATGGCAGCACAGACCCCACTATTCACCCACCCACAATGGTACAAATATACTATGGCAGCACAGACCCCACTATTCACCCACCCACAATGGTACAAATATACTATGGCAGCACAGACCCCACTATTCACCCACCCACAATGGTACAGATATAGTATGGCGACACAGACCCCACTATTCACCCACCCACAATGGTACAAATATACTATGGCAGCACAGACCCCACTATTCACCCACCCACTATGGTAAAGATATAGTATGGCAGCACAGACCCTACTATTCAACCACCCACTATGGTACAAATATAGTAAGGCGGCACAGACCCCACTATTCACCCACCCACTATGGTACAGATATAGTATGGCGGCACAGACCCTACCAGTCACCCACCCACAATGGTACAAATATACTATGGCAGCACAGACCCTACTATTCACCCACCCACAATGGTACAAATATACTATGGCAGCACAGACCCCACTATTCACCCACCCACTATGGTAAAGATATAGTATGGCAGCACAGACCCCACTATTCACCCACCCACTATGGTAAAGATATAGTATGGCAGCACAGACCCTACTATTCACCCACCCGCTATGGTACAGATATAGTAAGGTGGCACAGACCCCACTATTCACACACCCACTATGGTACAGATATAGTAAGGCAGCACAGACCCTACTATTCACCCACCCATAATGGTACAGATATAGTATGGCGAAACAGACCCCACTATTCACCCACCCACAATGGTACAAATATACTATGGCAGCACAGACCCCACTATTCACCCACCAACTATGGTAAAGATATAGTATGGCAGCACAGACCCTACTATTCACCCACCCACTATGGTACAAATATAGTATGGCGGCACAGACCCCACTATTCACCCACCCACTATGGTACAGATATAGTATGGCGGCACAGACCCCACTATTCACCCACCCACTATGGTACAGATATAGTATGGCGACACAGACCCCACTATTCACCCACCCACAATGGTACAGATATAGTATGGCGGCACAGACCCCACTATTCACCCACCCACTATGGTACTAATATAGTACGGCGGCACAGACCCTTCTGTTCACCCACCCACTATGGTATGAATATATTATGGCAGCACAGACCCTACCAGTCAACCACCCACTATGGTACAGATATAGTATGGTGGCACAGACCCCACAATTCACCCACCCACTATGGTACAGATATAGTATGGCGGCACAGACCCCACTATTCACCCACCCACAATGGTACAGATATAGCATGGCGGCACAGACCCCACTATTCACCCACCCACTATGGTACAGATATAGTATGGCGGCACAGACCCCACTATTCACCCACCCACAATGGTACAGATATAGTATGGCAGCACAGACCCCACTATTCACCCACCCACTATGGTACGAATAAAGTATGGCGGCACAGACCCCACTATTCACCAACCCACTATGGTACAGATATAGTTTGGCAGCACAGACCCCACTATTCACCCACCCACTATGGTACAGATATAGTAAGGTGGCACAGACCCCACTATTCACCCACCCACTATGGTACAGATATAGTACAGCGGCACAGACCCCACTATTCACCCACCCACTATGGTACCAATAAAGTATGGCGGCATAGACCCCACTATTCACCCACCCACTAAGGTACAGATATAGTATGGTGGCACAGACCCCACTATTCACCCACCCACTATGGTATGAATATAGTATGGCGGCACAGACCCTACCAGTCACCCACCCACTATGGTACAGATATAGTATGGCGGCACAGACCCCACTATTCACCCACCCACAATGGTACGAATAAAGTATGGCTGCACAGACCCCACTATTCACCAACCCACTATGGTACAGATGTAGTATGGTCGCACAGACCCCACTATTCACCTACCCACTATGGTATGAATATAGTATGGTGGCACAGACCCTACCAGTCACCCACCCACTATGGTACAGATATAGTATAGCGGCACAGACCCCACTATTCACCCACCCACAATGGTACGAATAAAGTATGGCGGCATAGACCCCACTATTCACCCACCCACTATGGTACAGATATAGTATGGTGGCACAGACCCCACTATTCACCCACCCACTATGGTATGAATATAGTATGGCGGCACATACCCTACCAGTCACCCACCCACTATGGTACAGATATAGTATGGCGACACAGACCCCACTATTCACCCACCCACTATGGTACAGATATAGTATGGCGACACAGACCCCACTATTCACCCACCCGCTATGGTACAGATATAGTACAGCGGCACAGACCCCACTATTCACCCACCCACTATGGTACAGCTATAGTATGGCGGCACAGACCCCACTATTCATCCACCCACTATGGTACTGATATAGTAAGGCGGCACAGACCCCACTATTCACCCACCCACTATGGTACAGATATAGTATGGCGGCACAGGCCCCACTATTCACCCACCCACCATGGTACAGATATAGTATGGTGGCACAGACCCCACTATTCACCCACCCACTATGGTATGAATATAGTATGGCGGCACAGACCCTACCAGTCACCCACCCACTATGGTACAGATATAGTAAGGCAGCACAGACCCCACTATTCACCCACCTAGAATGGTACGAATAAATTATGGCGGCATAGACCCCACTATTCACCCACCCACTATGGTACAGATATAGTACGGCGGCTCAGACTCCACTATTCACCCACCCGCTATGGTACAGATATAGTAAAGCGGCACAGACCCCACTATTCACCCACCCACTATGGTACAGATATAGTATGGCGGCACAGACCCCACTATTCACCCACCCACTATGGTACAGATATAGTAAGGCGGCAAAGACCCCACTATTCACCCACCCACTATGGTACAGATATAGTATGGCGGCACAGACCCCACTATTCACCCACCCACTATGGTACAGATATAGTAAGGCGGCACAGACCCCACTATTCACCCTCCCACTATGGTACAGATATAGTAAGGCGGCACAGACCCCACTATTCACCCACCCAGAATAGTACGAATAAAGTATGGCGGCATAGACCCCACTATTCACCCACCCACTATGGTACAGATATAGTATGGCGGCACAGACCCCACTATTCACCCACCCACTATGGTACAGATATAGTATGGTGGCACAGACCCCACTATTCACAAACCCACTATAGTATGAATATAGTATGGCGGCACAGACCCTACCAGTCACCCACCCACTATGGTACAGATATAGTAAGGCGGCACAGACCCCACTATTCACCCACCCAGAATGGTACGAATAAAGTATGGCGGCACAGACCCCACTATTCACCCACCCACTATGGTACAGATATAGTACGGCGGCTCAGACCCCACTATTCACCCACCCACTATGGTAAAGATATAGTATGGCAGCACAGACCCCACTATTCACCCACCCACTATGGTACAGATATAGTATGGCGGCACAGACCCCACTATTCACCCACCCACTATGGTACAGATATAGTAAGGCGGCACAGACCCCACTATTCACCCACCCACTATGGTACAGATATAGTATGGCGGCACAGACCCCACTATTCACCCACCCACTATGGTACAGATATAGTACAGCGGCACAGACCCCACTATTCACCCACCCACTATGGTACAGATATAGTAAGGCGGCACAGACCCCACTATTCACCCACCCAGAATGGTACGAATAAAGTATGGCGGCATAGACCCCACTATTCACCCACCCACAATGGTACAGATATAGTATGGCGGCACAGACCCCACTATTCACCCACCCACTATGGTACAGATATAGTAAGGCGGCACAGACCCCACTATTCACCCACCCACTATGGTACAGATATAGTAAGGCGGCACAGACCCTACTATTCACCCACCCACTATGGTACAGATATAGTAAGGCGGCACAGACCCCACTATTCACCCACCCACTATGGTACAGCTATAGTATGGCGGCACAGACCCCACTATTCACCCACCCACTATGGTACAGATATAGTAAGGCGGCACAGACCCCACTATTCACCCACCCACTATGGTACAGCTATAGTATGGCGGCACAGACCCCACTATTCACCCACCCACTATGGTACAGATATAGTAAGGCGGCACAGACCCCACTATTCACCCACCCACTATGGTACAGATATAGTATGGCGGCACAGACCCCACTATTCACCCACCCACTATGGTACAGATATAGTATGGCGGCACAGACCCCACTATTCACCCACCCACTATGGTACGGATATAGTAAAGCGGCACAGACCCCACTATTCACCCACCCACTATGGTACAGATATAGTAAGGCGGCACAGACCCCACTATTCACCCACCCACTATGGTACAGATATAGTACAGCGGCACAGACCCCACTATTCACCCACCCACTATGGTACAGATATAGTACAGCGGCACAGACCCCACTATTCACCCACCCACTATGGTACAGCTATAGTATGGCAGCACAGACCCCACTATACACCCACCCACTATGGTACAGATATAGTAAGGCGGCACAGACCCTACTATTCACCCACCCACTATGGTACAGATATAGTACAGCGGCACAGACCCCACTATTCACCCACCCACTATGGTACAGCTATAGTATGGTGGCACAGACCCCACTATTCACCCACCCACTATGGTATGGATATAGTAAGGCGGCACAGACCCCACTATTCACCCACCCACTATGGTACAGATATAGTATGGTGGCACAGACCCCACTATTCACCCACCCACTATGGTATGAATATAGTATGGTGGCACAGACCCCACTATTCACCCACCCACTATGAAACAGATATAGTAAGGCGGCACAGACCCCACTATTCACCCACCCAGAATGGTACGAATAAAGTATGGCGGCATAGACCCCACTATTCACCCACCCACTATGGTACAGATATAGTATGGCGGCACAGACCCCACTATTCACCCACCCACTATGGTACAGATATAGTATGGCGACACAGACCCCACTATTCACCCACCCACTATGGTACAGATATAGTAAGGCGGCACAGACCCTACTATTCACCCACCCACTATGGTACAGATATAGTACAGCGGCACAGACCCCACTATTTACCCACCCACTATGGTACAGATATAGTATGGCGACACAGACCCCACTATTCACCCACCCACTATGGTACAGATATAGTATGGCGGCACAGACCCCACTATTCACCCACCCACTATGGTACAGATATAGTATGGCGGCACATACCCTACCAGTCACCCACCCACTATGGTACAGATATAGTATGGCGACACAGACCCCACTATTCACCCACCCACTATGGTACAGATATAGTATGGCGGCACAGACCCCACTATTCACCCACCCACTATGGTACAGATATAGTAAGGCGGCACAGACCCCACTATTCACCCACCCACTATGGTACAGCTATAGTATGGCGGCACAGACCCCACTATTCACCCACCCACTATGGTACAGATATAGTAAGGCGGCACAGACCCCACTATTCACCCACCCACTATGGTACAGCTATAGTATGGCCGCACAGACCCCACTATTCACCCACCCACTATGGTACAGATATAGTAAGGCGGCACAGACCCCACTATTCACCCACCCACTATGGTACAGATATAGTAAGGCGGCACAGACCCTACCAGTCACCCACCCACTATGGTACAGATATAGTAAGGCGGCACAGACCCCACTATTCACCCACCTAGAATGGTACGAATAAAGTATGGCGGCACAGACCCCACTATTCACCCACCCACTATGGTACAGATATAGTATGGTGGCACAGACCCCACTATTCACTACCCACTATGGTATGAATATAGTATGGCGGCACAGACCCTACCAGTCACCCACCCACTATGGTACAGATATAGTATGGCGGCACAGACCCCACTATTCACCCACCCACTATGGTACAGATATAGTATGGCGGCACAGACCCCACTATTCACCCACCCACTATGGTACAGATATAGTACAGCGGCACAGACCCCACTATTCACCCACCCACTATGGTACAGATATAGTACAGCGGCACAGACCCCACTATTCACCCACCCACTATGGTACAGATATAGTACCGCGGCACAGACCCCACTATTCACCCACCCGCTATGGTACAGATATAGTAAGGCGGCACAGACCCCACTATTCACCCACCCACTATGGTACAGATATAGTATGGCGGCATAGACCCCACTATTCACCCACCCACTATGGTACAGATATAGTACAGCGGCACAGACCCCACTATTCACCCACCCACTATGGTACAGATATAGTAAGGCGGCACAGACCCCACTATTCACCCACCCACTATGGTACAGATATAGTATGGCGGCACCGACCCCACTATTCACCCACCCACTATGGTACAGATATAGTAAGGCGGCACAGACCCCACTATTCACCCACCCACTATGGTACAGATATAGTACAGCGGCACAGACCCCACTATTCACCAACCCACTATGGTACAGATATAGTATGGCGGCACAGACCCTACTATTCACCCACCCACTATGGTACAGATATAGTAAGGCGGCACAGACCCTACTATTCACCTACCCAGAATAGTACGAATAAAGTATGGCGGCATAGACCCCACTATTCACCCACCCACTATGGTACAGATATAGTATGGCGGCACAGACCCCACTATTCACCCACCCACTATGGTACAGATATAGTAAGGCGGCACAGACCCCACTATTCACCCACCCACTATGGTACAGATATAGTATGGCGGCACAGACCCCACTATTCACCCACCCACTATGGTACAGATATAGTATGGTGGCACAGACCCCACTATTCACCCACCTACTATGGTACAGATATAGTATGGCGGCACAGACCCCACTATTCACCCACCCAGAATAGTACGAATAAAGTATGGCGGCATAGACCCCACTATTCACCCACCCACTATGGTACAGATATAGTATGGCGGCACAGACCCCTCTATTCACCCACCCACTATGGTACAGATATAGTATGGCGACACAGACCCCACTATTCACCCACCCACTATGGTACAGATATAGTAAGGCGGCACAGACCCCACTATTCACCCACCCACTATGGTACAGATATAGTATGGTGGCACAGACCCCACTATTCACCCACCCACTATGGTATGAATATAGTATGGCGGCACAGACCCTACTAGTCACCCACCCACTATGGTACAGATATAGTAAGGCGGCACAGACCCCACTATTCACCCACCCACTATGGTACAGATATGGTATGGTGGCACAGACCCCACTATTCACCCACCGGCTATGGTACAGATATAGTAAGGCGGCACAGACCCCACTATTCACCCACCCACTATGGTACAGATATAGTAAGGCGGCACAGACCCCACTATTCACCCACCCACTATGGTACAGATATAGTAAGGCGGCACAGACCCCACTATTCACCCACCCACTATGGTACAGATATAGAAAGGCAGCACAGACCCCACTATTCACCCACCCACTATGGTACAGATATAGTATGGTGGCACAGACCCCACTATTCACCCACCCACTATGGTATGAATATAGTATGGCGGCACAGACCCTACCAGTCACCCACCCACTATGGTACAGATATAGTAAGGCGGCACAGACCCCACTATTCACCCACCCACTATGGTACAGATATGGTATGGTGGCACAGACCCCACTATTCACCCACCGGCTATGGTACAGATATAGTAAGGCGGCACAGACCCCACTATTCACCCACCCACTATGGTACAGATATAGTACAGCGGCACAGACCCCACTATTCACCCACCCACAATGGTGTAGATATAGTATGGCGGCACAGACCACACTATTCACCCACCCACTATGGTACAGATATAGTAAAGCGGCACAGACCCCACTATTCACCCACCCACTATGGTACAGATATAGTATGGCGGCACAGACCCCACGATTCACCCACCCAGAATGGTACGAATAAAGTATGGCGGCATAGACCCCACTATTCACCCACCCACTATGGTACAGATATAGTATGGCTGCACAGACCCCACTATTCACCCACCCACTATGGTTTGAATATAGTATGGCGGCACAGACCCTACCAGTCACCCACCCACTATGGTACAGATATAGTATGGCGACACAGACCCCACTATTCACCCACCCACTATGGTACAGATATAGTATGGCGGCACAGACCCCACTATTCACCCACCCACTATGGTACAGATATAGTATGGCGGCACAGACCCCACTATTCACCCACCCACTATGGTACAGATATAGTATGGCGGCACAGACCCCACTATTCACCCACCCACTATGGTACGGATATAGTAAGGCGGCACAGACCCTACTATTCACCCTCCCACTATTGTACAGATATAGTAAGGCGGCACAGACCCTACTATTCACCCACCCACTATGGTACAGATATAGTATGGCGACACAGACCCCACTATTCACCCACCCACTATTGTACAGATATAGTAAGGCGGCACAGACCCTACTATTCACCCACCCACTATGGTACAGATATAGTACAGCGGCACAGACCCCACTATTCACCCACCCACTATGGTACAGATATAGTATGGCGGCACAGACCCCACTATTCACCCACCCAGAATGGTACGAATAAAGTATGGCGGCATAGACCCCACTATTCACCCACCCACTATGGTACAGATATAGTATGGCTGCACAGACCCCACTATTCACCCACCCACTATGGTTTGAATATAGTATGGCGGCACAGACCCCACTATTCACCCACCCACTATGGTACAGATATAGTATGGCGGCACAGACCCCACTATTCACCCACCCACTATGGTACAGATATAGTATGGCGGCACAGACCCCACTATTCACCCACCCACTATGGTACAGATATAGTAAGGCGGCACAGACCCCACTATTCACCCACCCACTATGGTACAGATATAGTATGGCGGCACAGACCCCACTATTCACCCACCCACTATGGTACAGATATAGTGTGGCGGCACAGACCCCACTATTCACCCACCCACTATGGTACAGATATAGTATGGCGACACAGACCCCACTATTCACCCACCCACTATGGTACAGATATAGTATGGCGGCACAGACCCCACTATTCACCCACCCACTATGGTACAGATATAGTAAGGCGGCACAGACCCCACTATTCACCCACCCACTATGGTACAGATATAGTACAGCGGCACAGACCCCACTATTCACCCACCCACTATGGTACTGCTATAGTATGGCGGCACAGACCCCACTATTCACCCACCCACTATGGTACAGATATAGTATGGCTTCACAGACCCCACTATTCACCCACCCACTATGGTACAGATATAGTATGGCGAAACAGACCCCACTATTCACCCACCCACTATGGTACAGATATACTACGGCGGCTCAGACCCCACTATTCACCCACCCGCTATGGTACAGATATAGTAAGGCGGCACAGACCCCACTATTCACCCACCCACTATGGTACAGATATAGTATGGCGGCACAGACCCCACTATTCACCCACCCACTATGGTACAGATATACTACGGCGGTTCAGACCCCACTATTCACCCACCCGCTATGGTACAGATATAGTAAGGCGGCACAGACCCCACTATTCACCCACCCACTATGGTACAGATATAGTATGGCTGCACAGACCCCACTATTCACCCACCCACTATGGTACAGATATAGTATGGCGGCACAGACCCCACTATTCACCCACCCACTATGGTACAGATATAGTATGGCTGCACAGACCCCACTATTCACCCACCCACTATGGTACAGATATAGTATGGTGGCACAGACCCCACTATTCACCCACCCACTATGGTACAGATATAGTACGGCGGCACAGACCCCACTATTCACCCACCCACTATGGTACAGATATAGTATGGCGAAACAGACCCCACTATTCACCCACCCACTATGGTACAGATATAGTATGGCTGCACAGACCCCACTATTCACCCACCCACTATGGTACAGATATAGTACAGCGGCACAGACCCCACTATTCACCCACCCACTATGGTACAGATATAGTACAGCGGCACAGACCCCACTATTCACCCACCCACTATGGTACAGATATAGTACCGCGGCACAGACCCCACTATTCACCCACCCGCTATGGTACAGATATAGTAAGGCGGCACAGACCCCACTATTCACCCACCCACTATGGTACAGATATAGTATGGCGGCACAGACCCCACTATTCACCCACCCACTATGGTACAGATATAGTAAGGCGGCACAGACCCCACTATTCACCCACCCACTATGGTACAGATATAGTATGGCGGCACAGACCCCACTATTCACCCACCCACTATGGTACAGATAAAGTATGGTGGCACAGACCCCACTATTCACCCACCTACTATGGTACAGATATAGTATGGCGGCACAGACCCCACTCTTCACCCACCCAGAATAGTACGAATAAAGTATGGCGGCATAGACCCCACTATTCACCCACCCACTATGGTACAGATATAGTATGGCGGCACAGACCCCTCTATTCACCCACCCACTATGGTACAGATATAGTATGGCGACACAGACCCCACTATTCACCCACCCACTATGGTACAGATATAGTAAGGCGGCACAGACCCTACCAGTCACCCACCCACTATGGTACAGATATAGTAAGGCGGCACAGACCCTACTATTCACCCACCCACTATGGTACAGATATAGTACAGCGGCACAGACCCCACTATTCACCCACCCACTATGGTACAGATATAGTACCGCGGCACAGACCCCACTATTCACCCACCCGCTATGGTACAGATATAGTAAGGCGGCACAGACCCCACTATTCACCCACCCACTATGGTACAGATATAGTATGGCGGCACAGACCCCACTATTCACCCACCCACTATGTTACAGATATAGTAAGGCGGCACAGACCCCACTATTCACCCACCCACTATGGTACAGATATAGTATGGCGGCACAGACCCCACTATTCACCCACCCACTATGGTACAGATATAGTATGGCGGCACAGACCCCACTATTCACCCACCCACTATGGTACAGATATAGTATGGTGGCACAGACCCCACTATTCACCCACCTACTATGGTACAGATATAGTATGGCGGCACAGACCCCACTATTCACCCACCCAGAATAGTACGAATAAAGTATGGCGGCATAGACCCCACTATTCACCCACCCACTATGGTACAGATATAGTATGGCGGCACAGACCCCTCTATTCACCCACCCACTATGGTACAGATATAGTATGGCGACACAGACCCCACTATTCACCCACCCACTATGGTACAGATATAGTAAGGCGGCACAGACCCCACTATTCACCCACCCACTATGGTACAGATATAGTATGGTGGCACAGACCCCACTATTCACCCACCCACTATGGTATGAATATAGTATGGCGGCACAGACCCTACCAGTCACCCACCCACTATGGTACAGATATAGTAAGGCGGCACAGACCCCACTATTCACCCACCCACTATGGTACAGATATGGTATGGTGGCACAGACCCCACTATTCACCCACCGGCTATGGTACAGATATAGTAAGGCGGCACAGACCCCACTATTCACCCACCCACTATGGTACAGATATAGTAAGGCGGCACAGACCCCACTATTCACCCACCCACTATGGTACAGATATAGTAAGGCGGCACAGACCCCACTATTCACCCACCCACTATGGTACAGATATAGTAAGGCAGCACAGACCCCACTATTCACCCACCCACTATGGTACAGATATAGTATGGTGGCACAGACCCCACTATTCACCCACCCACTATGGTATGAATATAGTATGGCGGCACAGACCCTACCAGTCACCCACCCACTATGGTACAGATATAGTAAGGCGGCACAGACCCCACTATTCACCCACCCACTATGGTACAGATATGGTATGGTGGCACAGACCCCACTATTCACCCACCGGCTATGGTACAGATATAGTAAGGCGGCACAGACCCCACTATTCACCCACCCACTATGGTACAGATATAGTAAGGCGGCACAGACCCCACTATTCACCCACCCACTATGGTACAGATATAGTAAGGCGGCACAGACCCCACTATTCACCCACCCACTATGGTACAGATATAGTAAGGCAGCACAGACCCCACTATTCACCCACCCACTATGGTACAGATATAGTATGGTGGCACAGACCCCACTATTCACCCACCCACTATGGTATGAATATAGTATGGCGGCACAGACCCTACCAGTCACCCACCCACTATGGTACAGATATAGTAAGGCGGCACAGACCCCACTATTCACCCACCCACTATGGTACAGATATGGTATGGTGGCACAGACCCCACTATTCACCCACCGGCTATGGTACAGATATAGTAAGGCGGCACAGACCCCACTATTCACCCACCCACTATGGTACAGATATAGTACAGCGGCACAGACCCCACTATTCACCCACCCACAATGGTACAGATATAGTATGGCGGCACAGACCCCACTATTCACCCACCCACTATGGTACAGATATAGTAAAGCGGCACAGACCCCACTATTCACCCACCCACTATGGTACAGATATAGTATGGCGGCACAGACCCCACGATTCACCCACCCACTATGGTACAGATATAGTATGGCTGCACAGACCCCACTATTCACCCACCCACTATGGTTTGAATATAGTATGGCGGCACAGACCCTACCAGTCACCCACCCACTATGGTACAGATATAGTATGGCGACACAGACCCCACTATTCACCCACCCACTATGGTACAGATATAGTATGGCGGCACAGACCCCACTATTCACCCACCCACTATGGTACAGATATAGTATGGCGGCACAGACCCCACTATTCACCCACCCACTATGGTACGGATATAGTAAGGCGGCACAGACCCTACTATTCACCCACCCACTATTGTACAGATATAGTAAGGCGGCACAGACCCTACTATTCACCCACCCACTATGGTACAGATATAGTATGGCGACACAGACCCCACTATTCACCCACCCACTATTGTACAGATATGGTAAGGCGGCACAGACCCTACTATTCACCCACCCACTATGGTACAGATATAGTACAGCGGCACAGACCCCACTATTCACCCACCCACTATGGTACAGATATAGTATGGCGACACAGACCCCACTATTCACCCACCCACTATTGTACAGATATAGTAAGGCGGCACAGACCCTACTATTCACCCACCCACTATGGTACAGATATAGTACAGCGGCACAGACCCCACTATTCACCCACCCACTATGGTACAGATATAGTATGGCGGCACAGACCCCACTATTCACCCACCCAGAATGGTACGAATAAAGTATGGCGGCATAGACCCCACTATTCACCCACCCACTATGGTTTGAATATAGTATGACGGCACAGACCCCACTATTCACCCACCCACTATGGTACAGATATAGTATGGCGGCACAGACCCCACTATTCACCCACCCACTATGGTACAGATATAGTATGGCGGCACAGACCCCACTATTCACCCACCCACTATGGTACAGATATAGTAAGGCGGCACAGACCCCACTATTCACCCACCCACTATGGTACAGATATAGTATGGCGGCACAGACCCCACTATTCACCCACCCACTATGGTACAGATATAGTATGGCGGCACAGACCCCACTATTCACCCACCCACTATGGTACAGATATAGTATGGCGACACAGACCCCACTATTCACCCACCCACTATGGTACTGCTATAGTATGGCGGCACAGACCCCACTATTCACCCACCCACTATGGTACAGATATAGTATGGCTTCACAGACCCCACTATTCACCCACCCACTATGGTACAGATATAGTATGGCGAAACAGACCCCACTATTCACCCACCCACTATGGTACAGATATAGTATGGCGGCACAGACCCCACTATTCACCCACCCACTATGGTACAGATATAGTAAGGCGGCACAGACCCCACTATTCACCCACCCGCTATGGTACAGATATAGTATGGCGGCATAGACCCCACTATTCACCCACCCACTATGGTACAGATATAGTATGGCGGCACAGACCCCACTATTCACCCACCCACTATGTTATGGATATAGTATGGCGGCACAGACCCCACTATTCACCCACCCGCTATGGTACAGATATAGTATGGCGGCATAGACCCCACTATTCACCCACCCGCTATGGTACAGATATAGTAAGGCGGCACAGACCCCACTATTCACCCACCCGCTATGGTACAGATATAGTATGGCGGCATAGACCCCACTATTCACCCACCCACTATGGTACAGATATAGTAAGGCAGCACAGACCCCACTATTCACCCACCCACTATGGTACAGATATAGTATGGCAGCACAGACCCTACCAGTCACCCACCCACTATGGTACAGATATAGTATGGCGAAACAGACCCCACTATTCACCCACCCACTATGGTACAGATATACTACGGCGGTTCAGACCCCACTATTCACCCACCCGCTATGGTACAGATATAGTAAGGCGGCACAGACCCCACTATTCACCCACCCACTATGGTACAGATATAGTATGGCTGCACAGACCCCACTATTCACCCACCCACTATGGTACAGATATAGTATGGCGGCACAGACCCCACTATTCACCCACCCACTATGGTACAGATATAGTATGGCTGCACAGACCCCACTATTCACCCACCCACTATGGTACAGATATAGTATGGTGGCACAGACCCCACTATTCACCCACCCACTATGGTACAGATATAGTACGGCGGCACAGACCCCACTATTCACCCACCCACTATGGTACAGATATAGTAAGGCGGCACAGACCCCACTATTCACCCACCCAGAATGGTACGAATAAAGTATGGCGGTATAGACCCCACTATTCACCCACCCACTATGGTACAGATATAGTATGGCGGCACAGACCCCACTATTCACCCACCCACTATGGTACAGATATAGTAAGGCGGCACAGACCCCACTATTGACCCACCCACTATGGTACAGATATAGTATGGCGGCACAGACCCCACTATTCACCCACCCACTATGGTACAGATATAGTATGGCAGCACAGACCCCACTATTCACCCACCCACTATGGTACAGATATAGTATGGCGGCACAGACCCCACTATTCACCCACCCACTATGGTACAGATATAGTATGGCGGCACAGACCCCACTATTCACCCACCCACTATGGTACAGATATAGTAAGGCGGCACAGACCCCACTATTGACCCACCCACTATGGTACAGATATAGTATGGCGGCACAGACCCCACTATTCACCCACCCACTATGGTACAGATATAGTAAGGCGGCACAGACCCCACTATTCACCCACCCGCTATGGTACAGATATAGTATGGCGGCATAGACCCCACTATTCACCCACCCACTATGGTACAGATATAGTATGGCGGCACAGACCCCACTATTCACCCACCCACTATGTTATGGATATAGTATGGCGGCACAGACCCCACTATTCACCCACCCGCTATGGTACAGATATAGTATGGCGGCATAGACCCCACTATTCACCCACCCGCTATGGTACAGATATAGTAAGGCGGCACAGACCCCACTATTCACCCACCCGCTATGGTACAGATATAGTATGGCGGCATAGACCCCACTATTCACCCACCCACTATGGTACAGATATAGTAAGGCAGCACAGACCCCACTATTCACCCACCCACTATGGTACAGATATAGTATGGCGAAACAGACCCCACTATTCACCCACCCACTAGGGTACAGATATACTACGGCGGTTCAGACCCCACTATTCACCCACCCGCTATGGTACAGATATAGTAAGGCGGCACAGACCCCACTATTCACCCACCCACTATGGTACAGATATAGTATGGCTGCACAGACCCCACTATTCACCCACCCACTATGGTACAGATATAGTATGGCGGCACAGACCCCACTATTCACCCACCCACTATGGTACAGATATAGTATGGCTGCACAGACCCCACTATTCACCCACCCACTATGGTACAGATATAGTATGGTGGCACAGACCCCACTATTCACCCACCCACTATGGTACAGATATAGTATGGTGGCACAGACCCCACTATTCACCCACCCACTATGGTACAGATATAGTAAGGCGGCACAGACCCCACTATTCACCCACCCAGAATGGTACGAATAAAGTATGGCGGTATAGACCCCACTATTCACCCACCCACTATGGTACAGATATAGTATGGCGGCACAGACCCCACTATTCACCCACCCACTATGGTACAGATATAGTAAGGTGGCACAGACCCCACTATTGACCCACCCACTATGGTACAGATATAGTATGGCGGCACAGACCCCACTATTCACCCACCCACTATGGTACAGATATAGTATGGCAGCACAGACCCCACTATTCACCCACCCACTATGGTACAGATATAGTATGGCGGCACAGACCCCACTATTCACCCACCCACTATGGTACAGATATAGTATGGCGGCACAGACCCCACTATTCACCCACCCACTATGGTACAGATATAGTAAGGCGGCACAGACCCCACTATTGACCCACCCACTATGGTACAGATATAGTATGGCGGCACAGACCCCACTATTCACCCACCCACTATGGTACAGATATAGTATGGCGGCACAGACCCCACTATTCACCCACCCACTATGGTATGAATATAGTATGGTGGCACAGACTCCACTATTCACCCACCCACTATGGTACAGATATAGTATGGCGGCACAGACCCCACTATTCACCCACCCACAATGGTACGAATAAAGTATGGCGGCACAGACCCCACTATTCACCCACCCACTATGGTACAGATATAGTAAGGCGGCACAGACCCCACTATTCACCCACCCACTATGGTACGGATACAGTAAGGCGGCACAGACCCCACTATTCACCCACCCACTATGGTACAGATATAGTATGGCGGCACAGACCCTACTATTCACCCACCCACTATGGTACAGATATAGTATGGCGGCACAGACCCTACTATTCACCCACCCACTATGGTACAGATATAGTATGGCGGCACAGACCCTACTATTCACCCACCCACTATGGTACAGATATAGTATGGCAGCACAGACCCCACTATTCACCCACCCACTATGGTACAGATATAGTATGGCGGCACAGACCCTACTATTCACCCACCCACTATGGTACAGATATAGTATGGCGGCACAGACCCCACTATTCACCCACCCACTATGGTACAGATATAGTATGGCGGCACAGACCCTACTATTCACCCACCCACTATGGTACAGATATAGTAAGGCGGCACAGACCCCACTATTCACCCACCCACTATGGTATGGATATAGTAAGGCTGCACAGACCCCACTATTCACCCACCCACTATGGTACAGATATAGTATGGCAGCACAGACCCCACTATTCACCCACCCACTATGGTACAGATATAGTATGGCAGCACAGACCCCACTATTCACCCACCCACTATGGTATGGATATAGTAAGGCGGCACAGACCCCACTATTCACCCACCCACTATGGTATGGATATAGTCCGGCTAGTACATAGCTTCGCTTACTGAATGAGGGTGTTTTCGTGCCCACCAAACCTTAGAATTAAGGGGCCACGTCTCCAGATAAAGGGGTTCTCCGCTTTGGACAATCCTACTTGTTATCAGGGTCCCTTGACAATAAGCTGATCACATTGTCTCCTCCTGTTCGGACCCCCAGCGATCAGCTGAGTTTGTGGGGAAACCTGGTAGTAAGTGTTCAGATTCCCTGCAGCACCCCCACAGGAGAAATGAAGTATTACACAGTGTCCATTCATATCAATGTGTTGTCTGTGTAATACAGGACAGGACGGGTCCTCCAGAGTCGCTCTATGTAACCGCTCTCCACTATGACCAAGAGATGAGGAACAGAGGACCCCCCTCTAATAACTCTGAATACCCTAATAGGGTGTATGAAATTTTTTTTCTAAACTGGACACCCCACTAAGCGCTGCGGCTCCTTCACAGGTTTTCCCTGCACAGCGACGCTCTGGGCCTCCCGCCTGCATGTGGCTGGGTTGTCGTTTGCTGCACAGTGAATACCCGGGACCCCTGTTCTGTAGGGTAAATGTCGGGGGGCCTCTGTCTCTTTGTTCTCAGAATTGTCGGAGGTTCCAGAGGTCGGACCCCCACAATCATCATGTTATGGTGTAGCCTGGCGATATATCATGACATTAGATGACAGGCAACTGCTCTATTACCCCGGCCTGCAGCCACCACTAGGGGGAGCTTTCTGAAGACGGATTTATTATTGAGTTCAATGAGAGCTGTGAAATTCTGGGGCTCCACGGTGACACAAACGCCTGCGAGAGACGGAAAAATAACCGCAATACCGGAAATTGTGCCACAATGTCAGTGTCTCCCGACAGGAAACAAGTCCCAAGTAAACCCCCATAAGGAGACATTGAGCTGTGGTAATACCTCGCAGGGGGCGCTGTGTCACTATGGAGCCCACCATGGAGGATGTATGTAGGCAGCGCCCCCTAGTGGCGGCGGGAGGTCATCATGTAACGCTACGGCTGTAGCGGAAGAAATCTGACGTGGATTATGGGGCAACTCCGCGGTTATCACAGCCAAATCCTCGTGTTTATGGCGGATCTCATCCCATACACCGAAGCGGTGAAAATCTGTGAAATATTCGCCACATAATTACCATGCTGCGATTTCGAAAACCCCGTCCACGCGTTCTGGACTCTGCTGCGGATTTGTGGTCTGGAAACCGCAGCGCATATCCACTGTGTGTGAACGTGGCCTTATAGAGAGCAGGGGATTTGTTGCTCTGTCGGGATGAAGCTTTACTCACAGAGGACCGGAGCCCCTTTAATTTCCGCACCTCTCATTCGCCGCAGGGATCCCGCTGATTATTTTGCAGCAGCTCCGGGTCACACGCTTTACTGACCGCAGGGAAATGTGGGGGTTAATGAGGTGCCGCAGGAGCAGTAACAGCTGCACTTCAGAACGATCATATAACCACACGCATGATCTACATCCCGGGCCCCCGGCCAATCAGAACTCTGCTCCATGTGACCCCCATATATACAGCAGGTGACAGCGGAAAGCAGCGCCCCATGACTGTCACCTGGGAAGATCCGGCCCCATCGTCTGCCCCCGGGCACCAGCAAAGCTCTCACGCCAAGCTGCCACCTGACGTGACCTGAGGGCTGACAAGAGACTCCAACTCCCAGCATCCATATTATTCCATCATACAAACTCATAAAGATAGAGGAAGCGCTGAGCACAAGAGCTGACACTCTAAAGGAGCGGGGTGGAGGCCGGACGCTGCAGGTCACACAAAATAATAATATTACTGTCAGCAGAGATCAGCGGCCGCCGCCCAGTCATTAATAATAACTCTAATTCTATTATCAGCAGAGGTAAGACAGCCACAGTGCCCCCAGAATAGCGACAGCCACAGGGCCTCGATAACAGTGAAAGTCACTGTGCCCCCATAACAATGACAGCCACTGTGCCCCCATAACAATGATAGCTACAGAGACCCCATAACAATGACAGCCATAGTGCCCCCATAACAATGATAGCTACAGAGACCCATAACAATGACAGCCACTGTGCCCCCATAACAATGATAGCTACAGAGACCCCATAACAATGATAGCCACAGTGCCCCCATAACAATGATAGCTACAGAGACCCATAACAATGACAGCCACTGTGCCCCCATAACAATGATAGCTACAGAGACCCCATAACAATGACAGCCACAGTGCCCCCATAACAATGATAGCTACAGAGACCCCATACCATTGACAATCACAGTGTCCCCATAACATTTAAATTCACAGTATCCCCATAACAATGACAACAACAGTGCCCTGATACTGGTGACAATTACAATGCCCCAAAACAATGAAAGCCATAGTGTCCCCATACTAGAGACAGCCCCAGTGAGCCCCATAACAGTGACAGCAACAAAATCAACATACCAGTAACAGCCGCAGTGCCCCCATGACAATGATAGCTAAAGAAACCCCATAACAATGACAGCCACAGAGCCCAAAAACAGTGCCGCAATAACAATGACAGCCACATTAACCGCATAACATTAACAGCCGCAGTGCCCCCATAATAGTGACTCCCACAGGGCTTCGATAAGTGAAAGTCACTGTGCCCCCATAACATTGACCGCCACAAACCAAGCATACCAGTAACAGCCACAGTGCCCCCATAACAAAAACAGTGGAGTGTCCCCATATTAGTCACATCCACAGTGCCCCCATAACAATAACAGTATCCAATATAAAGAGAAGATAGAAAAGTGCAGGATTGTAGTGGCAGGTGATGGCGGGTACAGTGAGGGGGGCTGATATCGCACTCACCTGATTTTGTTGTACTAGAGAAGGCAGAAAACTCCTTATATCCTGTGGGACAGAATCCTGGGGGGCTGCAGCCTTCTCTACAAATTTACTATAACCTCCCCCCCCCCCCCTAACAGAAAGGCCAATACAGCACCATCTGGTGGAAAAGTATCAATACTACAACAGAACATCTTGTCACAAGCACCATCTAGTGGCCAAACATCAATATTACATCATCTTAATGAACCCACTAAACCTTTTCTCTGCAAATATGTCCCCATCTACTGGTCTGAAAAAGTATTACATGAAAGTGGTCCAGCTCTCCAATAAGAACCCCACTTTTTGTCCCGAAATCCGTTATATTTATCTTCAGCCGAAAACGGATCCGGATATTTATTTCTATGTATTTTATTCTAATATGAAATATTTCACGTGCATTTTATCGTCTTTGTCGTTACATTTCCCTGGCAATCGTCTTCAGACCCGTTCTAAATATTTTACGCATCAATTGACTCATTTTTGGATCTTATATTTATGTTTCTGTTTTCCTAATTCTGTAATATTGTATCCTATGGGGGAGGAGTGAGAAAAAGAAAAAACACACGCGTCATCTGCTTTGGTGGTGGAGGTGGCAGTGCGGTGATGGCGGTGACATTACTTTGGTGGAGGTGGCAGTGCGGTGATGGCAGTACTTTGGTGGGGGTGGCAGTGCGGTGATGGCGGTAATTTGGTGGAGGTGGCAGTGCGATGATGGCGGTACTTTGGTGGAGGTGGCAGTGCAGTGATGGCGGTACTTTAGTGGAGATGGCAGTACTTTGGTGGAGGTGGCAGTACGGTGATGGCGGTGGCAGTACTTTGGTGGAGGTGGCGGTGCGGTGATGGCGGTACTTTGGTGGAGGTGGCAGTGCGGTGATGGCGGTAATTTGGTGGAGGTGGCAGTGCGATGATGGCGGTACATTGGTGGAGGTGGCAGTGCAGTGATGGCGGTGGCGGTACGTTGGTGGAGGTGGCAGTACGGTGATGGCGGTGGCGGTACGTTGGTGGAGGTGGCAGTGCGGTGATGGCGGTGGTGGTACTTTGGTGGAGGTGGCAGTGCGGTGATGGCGGTAATTTGGTGGAGGTGGCAGTGCGGTGATGGCGGTACTTTAGTGGAGATGGCGCTACTTTGGTGGAGGTGGCAGTACGGTGATGGCGGTGGCGGTACTTTGGTGGAGGTGGCAGTGCGGTGATGGCGGTGGTGGTACTTTGGTGGAGGTGCAGTGCGGTGATGGCGGTGGCATTACTTTGGTGGAGGTGGCAGTGCGGTGATGGCGGTACTTTGGTGGAGGTGGCAGTGCAGTGATGGCAGTGGCGGTACTTTGGTGAAGATGGCTGTGCGGTGAAGGCGGTACTTTGGTGGAGGTGGCAGTGTGGTGATGGCGGTACTTTGGTGGAGGTGGCTGTGTGGAGATGGCGATACTTTGGTGAAGGTGGCAGTGCGGTGATGGCGGTACTTTGGTGGAGGTGGCAGTGCGGTGATGGCGGTACTTTGATGGAGGTGGCAGTGCGGTGATGGCGGTGGCAGTACTTTGGTGGAGGTGGCAGTGCGGTGATGGTGGTACTTTGGTGGAGGTGGCAGTGCGGTGATTGCGGTAATTTGGTGGAGGTGGTGGTACTTTGGTGGAGGTGGCAGTACGGTGATGGTGGTGGCGGTACTTTGGTGGAGGTGGCAGTGCGGTGATGGCGGTGGTGGTACTTTGGTGGAGGTGCAGTGCGGTGATGGCGGTGGCATTACTTTGGTGGAGGTGGCAGTGCGGTGATGGTGGTACTTTGGTGGAGGTGGCAGTGCGGTGATGGCGGTTCTTTGGTGGAGGTGGCAGTACGGTGATGGCGGTACTTTGGTGGAGGTGACAGTATGGTGATGGTGGTGGCGGTACTTTGGTGGAGGTGGCAGTGCGGTGATGGCGGTGGTGGTACTTTGGTGGAGGTGGCAGTGCGGTGATGGTGGTACTTTGGTGGAGGTGGCAGTGCGGTGATGGCGGTTCTTTGGTGGAGGTGGCAGTACGGTGATGGCGGTGGCGGTACTTTGGTGGAGGTGGCAGTGCAGTGATGGCGGTGGCGGTACTTTGGTGGAGATGGCTGTGCAGTGAAGGCGGTACTTTGGTGGGGGTGGCAGTGTGGTGATGGCGGTACTTTGGTGGAGGTGGCTGTGTGGAGATGGCGGTACTTTGGTGAAGGTGGCAGTGCGGTGATGACGGTACTTTGGTGGAGGTGCAGTGCAGTGATGGCGGTACTTTGGTGGAGGTGGCAGTGCGGTGATGGCGGTACTTTGGTGGAGGTGGCAGTGTGGAGATGGCGGTACTTTGGTGGAGGTGGCAGTGCGGTGATGGCTGTACTTTGGTGTAGGTGGCAGCGCGGTGATGGCGGTACTTTGGTGTAGGTGGCAGTGCGGTGATGGCGGTACTTTGGTGGAAGTTGGAGTGCGGTGATGGCGGTACTTTGGTGGAGGTGGCAGTGCGGTGATGGCGGTGGCGGTACTTTGGTGGAGGTGGCAGTGTGGTGATGGCGATGGCGGTACTTTGGTGGAGGTGGCAGTGCGGTAATGGCGGTACTTTGGTGCAGGTGGCAGTGCGGTGATGGCGGTGGCTGTACTTTGGTGGAGGTGGCAGTGCAGTGATCGCGGTACTTTGGTGGAGGTGGCAGTGTGGAGATGGCGGTACTTTGGTGGAGGTGCAGTGCGGTGATGGCGGTACTTTGGTGGAGGTGGCAGTGCGGTGATGGCGGTACTTTGGTGGAGGTGGCAGTGCGGTGATGGCGGTACTTTGGTGGAGGTGGCAGTGCGCTGATGGCGGCACTTTGGTTGAGGTGCAGTGCGGTGATGGTGGTACTTTGGTGGAGGTGCAGTGCGGTGATGGCGGTACTTTGGTGGAGGTGGCAGTGCGGTGATGGCGGTACTTTGGTGGAGGTGGCAGTGCGGTGATGGCGGTACTTTGGTGTAGGTGGCAGTGTGGTGATGGCGGTACTTTGGTGGAGGTGGCAGTGTGGTGATGGCGGTACTTTGGTGTAGGTGGCAGTGCGGTGATGGCGGTTCTTTGGTGGAGGTGGCAGTGCGGTGATGGCGGTACTTTGGTGAAGGTGGCAGTGCGGTGATGGCAGTACTTTGGTGGAGGTGGCAGTACGGTGATGGCGTGGTGGTACTTTGGTGGAGGTGGCAGTGCGGTTATGGCGGTACTTTGGTGGAGGTGGCAGTGTGGTGATGGCAGTACTTTGGTGGAGGTGGCTGTGTGGAGATGGCGGTATTTTGGTGGAGGTGGCAGTGCAGTGATGGCGGTACTTTGGTGGAGGTGGCTGTGTGGAGAAGGCGGTACTTTGGTGAAGGTGGCAGTGCAGTGATGGCGGTACTTTGGTGGAGGTGGCAGTGCGGTGATGGCGGTGGCGGTACTTTGGTGGAGGTGGCAGTGCGGTGATGGCGGTACTTTGGTGGAGGTGCAGTGCGGGGATGGCGGTACTTTGGTGGAGGTGGCAGTGCGGTGATGGCGGTACTTTGGTGGAGGTGGCTGTGTTGAGATGGCGGTACTTTGGTGAAGGTGGCAGTGCGGTGATGGCGGTACTTTGGTGGAGGTGCAGTGCGGTGATGGCTGTACTTTGGTGGAGGTGGCAGTGCGGTGATGGCGGTGGCGGTACTTTGGTGGAGGTGGCAGTGCGGTGATGGCGGTACTTTGGTGGAGGTGATAGTGCGGTGATGGCGGTGGCGGTACTTTAGTGGAGGTGGCAGTGCGGTGATGGCGATGGCGGTACTTTGGTGGAGGTGCAGTGCGGGGATGGCGGTACTTTGGTGGAGGTGGCAGTGCCGGGATGGCGGTACTTTGGTGGAGGTGCAGTGCGGTGATGGCGGTACTTTGGTGGAGGTGGCAGTGCGGTGATGGCGGTGGCGGTACTTTGGTGGAGGTGGCAGTGCGGTGATGGCGGTACTTTGGTGGAGGTGGCAGTGCGGTGATGGCGGTGGCGGTACTTTGGTGGAGGTGGCAGTGCGGTGATGGCGGTACTTTGGTGGAGGTGGCAGTGTGGAGATGGCGGTACTTTGGTGGAGGTGCAGTGCGGTGATGGCGGTACTTTGGTGGAGGTGGCAGTGTGGTGATGGCGGTACTTTGGTGGAGGTGGCAGTGCGGTGATGGCGGTACTTTGGTGGAGGTGCAGTGCGGTGATGGCGGTACTCTGATGGAGGTGGCAGTGCGGTGATGGTGGTACTTTGGTGGAGGTGGCAGTGCGGTGATGGCGGTGGCGGTACTTTGGTGGAGGTGCAGTGCGGTGATGGTGGTACTTTGGTGGAGGTGGCAGTGCGGTGATGGCGGTGGCGGTACTTTGGTGGAGGTGCAGTGCGGTGATGGCGGTACTTTGGTGGAGGTGCAGTGCAGCAGCTTTGTGTCACTACCTCAGTTGATTCTCTCTGGTGTGATGTCTGATCTTTCATGTCCATTATTATAAATCTGCGCTGTCGTCTCCGGACAGATCTGCTGCTTCCCCCACATCAGCTGAGAGGCGGCTCCAGGCGTCCACTACTCCTCAGTATCATAAGATGATTTCCATAGTGATTAATAGATGTGCCCATCTGATGCCAGGGCAGAGACAGTTCTCCCTGCGGCTCTGCTGCCCCAGGACTGAGCTGTCACTGCCCCCTGCTGTCAATCACCCGGAGCCCATCAGCTGGCAGTGACCGCTCCCCGCATATCCCTCCGCTCCATCCTGTCCTCCTCACACAGAACTTTCCTCCAGCAGCTGAGAGCGGTGCGTAACCTCTGCCTGGCTCGTCACATTCACATTGTGGGGGCTCGGGCAAGATGGGGGGCACGGGCAGGACTGGGGGCGCTGGGATGTTTGGTAGATGTTATTTTATATGTTCACTGCTCCCCCTAATTGGAAAAAGTTGCAGAATATGAGGAAGATGAAGGTAAAGAAAGGTGAGGATGATGAGGGTGAGGATGATGAGGGTGAGGATGATGAGGATGATTATTATTCTGTGTAGAGTGCAAGCTCTTGGGATCAGACCATTTCCCTCGCTGTGATGGTTTCTTAGTCTTTTGTCCCTGTTGTTATGTCTGGGGAGGTGCAGCTGTTTTGGGGGCGATCACTGGTGGTCATTAGGGCTCCGGGACATATTGACGTCTCCTGTACCAGTGGGGGCACTGGCTTTTTTCTGGATTTTCGTGCCTCTTCATCTCTGGACATTTTCTTCTTTGCAGTAATTGGAGCTGAAGAATCTCCGCTGTCCCTGCCCTCCCCAGTTACTCTGAGGGTCCGGCTGGAGGTGGGGGGGGGGGCACTTTTTCATTTACTTTAATTTCTCTCATGATACTTTGGAGGGGGCTGTAACTCTGTGTATTTTTATACTGGTTCCTCCTCCCGCAGCAGCAGATTCCCCTATTGAGGCCGTTATGTGCCATATGTCTATACTCTCCCTATATGTCTATACTCCCCCTATATGTCTATACTCTCCCTATATGTCTATACTCCCCCTATATGTCTATACTCTCCCTATATGTCTATACTCCCCTATATGTCTATACTCCCCTATATGTCTATACTCCCCCTATATGTCTATACTCTCCCTATATGTCTATACTCCCCTATATGTCTATACGCCCCTATATGTCTATACTCCCCCTATATGTCTATACTCCCCCTATATGTCTATACTATCCCTATATGTTTATACTCCCCCTATATGTCTATACTCCCCCTATATATCTAGACACCTCCTATATGTCTATACTCCCCCTATATGTATATACTCCCCTATATGTCTATACTCCCCCTATATGTCTATACTCCCCCTATATGTATATACTCTCCCTATATGTCTATACTCCCCATATGTGTCTATACTCCCCCTATATGTCTATACTCCCCCAATATGTCTATACTATCCCTATATGTCTATACTCCCCCTATATGTCTATACTCCCCCTATGTCTATACTCCCCCTATATATCTATACACCTCCTATATGTCTATACTCCCCTATATGTCTATACTCCCCTATATGTCTATACTCCCCTATATGTCTATACGCCCCCTATATGGTTATGCTCCCCTATATGTCTATACTCCCCCTATATGTCTATACTCTCCCTATACGTCTATACTCCCCCTATATGTCTATACTCCCCCTATATGTCTATACTCTCCCTATATGTCTATACCCCCTATATGTCTATACGCCCCTATATGTCTATACTCCCCCTATTAGTCTATACTCCCCCTATATGTCTATACTCTCCCTATATGTCTATACTCCCCCATATTTCTATACTCCCCCTATGTCTGTACTCCCCCTATATATCTATACACCTCCTATATGTCTATACTCCCCTATATGTCTATACTAACCCTATATGGCTATACTCCCCTATATGTCTATACTCCCCCTATATGTCTATACTCCCCCTATATGTCTATACTCTCCCTATATGTCTATACTCCCCCTATATGTCTATACTCTCCCTATATGTCTATACACCCCTATATGTCTATACACCCCTATATGTCTATACTCCCCCTATTAGTCTATACTCCCCCTATATGTCAATACTCTCCCTATATGTCTACACTCCCCCTATATGTCTATACTCCACCTATATGTCTATACGCTTCCTATATGTCTATACTCCCCTATATGTCTATACTCCACCTATATGTCTATACGCTTCCTATATGTCTATACTCCCCTATATGTCTATACTCCTCGTATATGTCTATACTCCTCCTATATCTATACTCCCCTATATGTCTATACTCCTCCTATATGTCTAGACTCTCCCTATATGTCTATACTCCCCTATATATCTATACTCCCCTATGCTTATACAGCCCTATATGTCTATACTCCCCCTATATGTCTATAATCCCCCTATATGGCTATACTCCCCTATATGTCTATACTCCCCTATGTTTATACACCCCTATATGTCTATACTCCCCCTGTGTCTCGTGACCTTCGGGAACAGATGTAACATTGGGGTCACACCGTTGTCACTGATCACCTAGTTTTGGCTTCTGATTTTTTTGCAAAATGAAATTGTTAAAAAAACCAAACAGAATAATATTTAAGATGTTTCTCTTTTCCTGATATCTGGATGGGGCGACACCTCTTAGTTTTGTTTGGTTTAGGCTTTGTTCACACTGAGCCCAAAATCTGCATGAAAACTCCTCCAAAAAACTCCTCATTCATATCAGGAGGAAACTGGCGTGACGCCAATCCGTTAAACCGCGCCCCAAAACCGCACTAGAAAATGCTCCAAAAAAGCCTCAAATCTGCTCTGCATTTAAAGAAACTGCTTCAGAAACGGCCGTTACAGGCGGAGGGTCGTATCCCCCCATTTCCTGCTGCTGAGAGGTGGATTATATAATAGAGGGGGGGGGGGGCTCTGATAATACAACACGCCCCCGCTGATATAAGGTTATAATGTACATTGTTATTATCCTCCTGACTCCCGGAGCTGCGCTCTATAATCTACATCCTCAGGCGCGAGTCGTCCCCCCCCCCCCCCCCCCCCCGAGGCCTCGGTATATTATAGGGTATTACACTACTGCCGCTCCCCTAGGTTTAATCAGGACACATATTATTCATCACATGAGGATCTCCTTCATCAGTCTGGACATGGATCTGTAGCTCCCGGGCTCCAGCCTTGTGATTGCGAGCTCTTGTGCCCAGAGACATTGTGCTGAGGATTTCTGCCCATCGCCGGCTGTAAATCTCTGCTCACCCGGAGTTACGGGGCGGCGTTCTGCCCGTTCCCCTCTGTCTGCGCCCGGGACGCACAGTTCTCCAGTTTCAGCAAATACAGATTATTCTTTGTAGTATGAAGAGTATAAACTTCCTGTATTGTGTCCTCAATGTTTTCAAGATCACTGCTTGCTGTAATTCAGTAGGAAAAGTCCTGGTCATGTGATGGACACTGATAAGTGCACTGTGACGAGCCCTGCAGCTGTGTGAGCATGGCTCCTCGGTCACCGGACTGTAGTTGTATTTGATCAGAGATGGTTCGGTTTCTCTCTGGTAATTTAGGGGAATCTGGAAGATTCTGAAGGATCCGTGACTTGGACATGAGCCCCTCCTCATATTTTTAGGATCCGTCACTTTTCTTTCCACCCTCATTATTTCAGATAGTGGTAAATGGACGGGGTGATATGTAGCTGATGTATTTCTGTTCTGGTTTATTATATGTCACACGTGGCGGTGGAGTCAGTCACATCCCGGAAGACAATTCTGTCCCTAGAGCGGGAAACGGTGCTCAGGTGCGGGGGAGACATGCGTCGGGTGTTGGTTGGACATACGTCGGGTGCTGGGGGGGGCATACGTCGGGTGCTGGGGGGACATGCATCGGGTGCTGGGGGGACATGCGTCGGGTGTTAGGGGGACATGCGTCGGGTGCTGGGGGGACATGCGTCGGGTGCTTGGGGGACATGCGTCGGGTGCTGGAGGGACATGTGTCGGGTGCTTGGGGGACATGCGTCGGGTGCTGGAGGGACATGCGTCAGGTGCTGGGGGAACATGCATCGGGTGCTGGGGGAAATGCGTCGGGTGCTGGGGGGACATGTGTCGGGTGCTGGGGGGACATGCGTCGGGTGCTGGGGGGACATGTGTCGGGTGCTGGGGGAAATGCGTCGGGTGCTGGGGGGGCATGCATCGGGTGCTGGGGGACATGCGTCGGGTGCTGGGGGGGACATACGTCGGGTGCTGGGGGGGCATGCGTCGGGTCCTGGGGGGGAATGCGTCGGGTGCTGGGGGGAAATGCGTCGGGGGCTGAGGGGAAATGCGTCGGGTCCTGGTGGGACATGCGTCGGGTGCTGGGGGGACATGCGTCGGGTGCTGGAGGGACATGCGTCGGGTGCTTGGGGGACATGCGTCGGGTGCTGGAGGGACATGCGTCAGGTGCTGGGGGAACATGCATCGGGTGCTGGGGGAAATGCGTCGGGTGCTGGGGGGACATGCGTCGGGTGCTGGGGGGACATGCGTCGGGTGCTGGGGGGACATGTGTCGGGTGCTGGGGGAAATGCGTCGGGTGCTGGGGGGGCATGCATCGGGTGCTGGGGGACATGCGTCGGGTGCTGGGGGAACATGCGTCGGGTGCTGGGGGGACATGCGTCGGGTGCTGGGGGAAATGCGTCGGGGGCTGAGGGGAAATGCGTCGGGTCCTGGTGGGACATGCGTCGGGTGCTGGGGGGACATGCGTCGGGTGCTGGAGGGACATGCGTCGGGTGCTTGGGGGACATGCGTCGGGTGCTGGAGGGACATGCGTCGGGTCCTGGGGGGGAATGCGTCGGGTGCTGGGGGGAAATGCGTCGGGGGCTGAGGGGAAATGCGTCGGGTCCTGGTGGGACATGCGTCGGGTGCTGGGGGGACATGCGTCGGGTGCTGGAGGGACATGCGTCGGGTGCTGGGGGAACATGCGTCGGGTGCTGGGGGAACATGCGTCGGGTGCTGGGGCGACATGCGTCGGGTGCTGGGGGGACATGCGTCGGGTGCTGGGGGAAATGCGTCGGGTGCTGGGGTGACATGCGTCGGGTGCTGGGGGGACATGCGTCGGGTGCTGGGGGAAATGCGTCGGGTGCTGGGGGGGCATGCATCGGGTGCTGGGGGGACATGCGTCGGGTGCTGGGGGGACATGCGTCGGGTGCTGGGGGGGACATACGTCGGGTGCTGGGGGGGCATGCGTCAGGTCCTGGGGGGGCATGCGTCGTGTGCTGGGGGAAAATGCGTCGGGGGCTGGGGGGACATGCGTCGGGTGCGGGGGGCATGCGTCGGGTGCTGGGGGGACATGCATCGGGTGCTGGAGGGACATGCGTCGGGTTGCTGGGGAACATGCATCGGGTGCTGGGGGAACATGCGTCGGGTGCTGGGGCGACATGCGTCGGGTGCTGGGGGGACATGCGTCGGGTGCTGGGGGGACATGCGTCGGGTGCTGGGGGGACATGCGTCGGGTGCTGGGGGAAATGCGTTGGGTGCTGGGGGGGCATGCATCGGGTGCTGGGGGACATGCGTCGGGTGCTGGGGGGGACATACGTCGGGTGCTGGGGGGGCATGCGTCGGGTGCTGGGGGAAATGCGTCGGGGGCTAGGGGGACATGCGTCGGGTGCGGGGGGCGTGCGTCGGGTGCGGGGGGACATGCGTCGGGTGCTGGAGGGACATGCGTCGGGTGCTGGGGGAACATGCGTCGGGTGCTGGGGGAACATGCGTCGGGTGCTGGGGCGACATGCGTCGGGTGCTGGGGGGACATGCGTCGGGTGCTGGGGAGACATGCGTCGGGTGCTGGGGGGACATGCGTCGGGTGCTGGGGGAAATGCGTCGGGTGCTGGGGGGGCATGCTTCGGGTGCTGGGGGGACATGCGTCGGGTGCTGGCGGGACATGCGTCGGGTGCTGGGGGGGACATGCCTCGGGTGCTGGGGGGACATGCGTCGGGTGCTGGGGGACATGCGTCGGGTGCTGGGGGGACATGCCTCGGGTGCTGGGGGGACATGCGTCGGGTGCTGGGGGGGACATGCCTCGGGTGCTGGGGGGACATGCGTCGGGTGCTGGGGGGGACATGCGTCGGGTGCTGGGGGACATGCGTCGGGTGCTGCGGGGACATGCGTCGGGTGCTGGGGGGGACATGCATCGGGTGCTGGGGGGAGATGCGTCGGGTGCAGGGGGACATGCGTCGGGTGCTGGGGGACATGCGTCGGGTGCTGGGGGGACATGCGTCGGGTGCTGGGGGGGACATGCGTCGGGTGCTGGGGGGCATGCGTCGGGTGCTGGGGGACATGCGTCGGGTGCTGGGGGGCATGCGTCGGGTGCTGGGGGACATGCGTCAGGCGCTCGCCCTTCATTCCTTATAGTGAATCCTGCAGGACACAAAGGATGTCGTCTATATATCGAAACCAGAACGTTCCGGATCTCGCAAGTCATAACTGTATAAAAGATTCTCAGACTCCTTCATAAGGAGACCCCCAATGTTGGGGCGACGCTACGTCCCATGACCGAGACTTCTTTATAAAATTAATCTTCAAATAAAAAGTCATTGTGACAAATCCTTACATTGTACGCGTGACCCGGGTCCTTCCGTTGGATCAGAACTGGAGCGTTTACATTTTTTGAAGAGTCTGTTGTATCCTTAACTTGCCCTCCGCGGACCCCGGGACCATGTGGTGATAAACCTGATGTTTCACACTTTGCTGTAAGTCTATTCCCGAGAAGATCAAATCTTTCTGTTCCCCCGGAGACAAAACGAAAGTGATTTTTCTATTGTACGCTGAACGCAGTGTGAACAGAGGCGAAATTTCTGATTCTGATATCCGAGAACTTCTGCTACATAATAAGGGTATGTGCACACACACTATTTACGTCCGTAATTGACGGACGTATTTCGGCCGCAAGTCCCGGACCGAACACAGTGCAGGGAGCCGGGCTCCTAGCATCATACTTATGTACGATGCTAGGAGTCCCTTCCTCTCCGTGGAACTACTGTCCCGTACTGAAAACATGATTACAGTACGGGACAGTTGTCCGGCAGCGAGGCAGGGACTCCTAGCATCGTACATAAGTATGATGCTAGGAGCCCGGCTCCCTGCACTGTGTTCGGTCCACTACTTGCGGCCGAAATACGTCCGTCAATTACGGACGTAATTAGTGTGTGTGCACATACCCTAATTGTCCGAAAAATGACAAAGAGTGAAAAGCACTCCCTGGTGGCCATCAACCGTACTGCAGGCTTTATTTTCCTTTAACTCATTACTGATTGCAGCCGTTTTAGCCTCGTAAACGCAGTTTTGTCCGTTTTGCGCCGGTTTATCGCCCATAATTATCTCACTTTTACTGTGTTGGTTCTCAGAGGGATTTGAGCTTTGTGTTTTCTGCCTCTTTCATACACATCAGGGAACATTGATAAGACGTCTCCTTGTACCAGCAGAACATGGCGCGATGTCCGGAGATTATAACGCCAGACGCTACAATGTGCAAAGTGGTTTTTACTTTTGTGTGTAAAAAATGTACAGCTAAAAATTAGACCCTCCCCAATGTGGGGGCTCATGGCTTGTGCGGGGGCTGTATGGCAGCTCATTGTACAGATCTGTAGCCGCAATATGCGCCGCTCTATGTCGGAGATATTCTCCTCTAGAAGGAATTCTTCAATATACCAATTAAAAACAGCGTCCAATGGAGCATGCCACCATTTTTTTTCCTATTGGATGAAATTGAAGGTATAAGGAGGTACGTAGAATGCAGTGCCCTATAAAGCTATGGGTGTCCTATAAAGCTATGGGTGTCCTATAAAGCTACGGGTGTCCTATAAATCTACGGGTGTCCTATAAAGCTATGGGTGTCCTATAAAGCTACGGGTGTCCTATAAATCTACGGGTGTCCTATAAAGCTATGGGTGTCCTATAAAACTATGGGTGCCCTATAAAGCTATGGGTGTCCTATAAAGCTATGGGTGCCCTATAAAGCTATGAGTGCCCTATAAAGCTATGGGTGTCCTATAAAGCTACGGGTGTCCTATAAAGCTACGGGTGTCCTATAAAGCTACGGGTGCGCTATAAAGCTACGGGTGCCCTATAAAGCTACGGGTGTCCTATAAAGATACGGGTGCCCTATAAAGCTACGAGTGTCCTATAAAGCTACGGGTGACCTATAAAGCTACGGGTGTCCTATAAAGCTACGGGTGCCCTATAAAGATACGAGTGTCCTATAAAGCTACGGGTGTCCTATAAAGCTACGGGTGCCCTATAAAGCTACGGGTGCGCTATAAAGCTACGGGTGCCCTATAAAGCTACGGGTGTCCTATAAAGCTACGGGTGTCCTATAAAGCTACGGGTGTCCTATAAAGATACGAGTGTCCTATAAAGCTACGGGTGCCCTATAAAGCTACGGGTGTCCTATAAAGCTACGGGTGTCCTATAAAGCTACGGGTGTCCTATAAAGCTACGGGTGCGCTATAAAGCTACGGGTGTCCTATAAAGCTACGGGTGTCCTATAAAGCTACGGGTGTCCTATAAAGCTACGGGTGTCCTATAAAGATACGAGTGTCCTATAAAGCTACGGGTGCCCTATAAAGCTACGGGTGTCCTATAAAGCTACGGGTGTCCTATAAAGCTACGGGTGCGCTATAAAGCTACGGGTGTCCTATAAAGCTACGGGCGTCCTATAAAGCTACGGGTGTCCTATAAAGCTACGGGTGTCCTATAAAGCTACGGGTGCGCTATAAAGCTACGGGTGCCCTATAAAGCTACGGGTGTCCTATAAAGCTACGGGTGTCCTATAAAGATACGGGTGCCCTATAAAGCTACGAGTGTCCTATAAAGCTACGGGTGACCTATAAAGCTACGGGTGTCCTATAAAGCTACGGGTGCCCTATAAAGATACGAGTGTCCTATAAAGCTACGGGTGTCCTATAAAGCTACGGGTGCGCTATAAAGCTACGGGTGCCCTATAAAGCTACGGGTGTCCTATAAAGCTACGGGTGTCCTATAAAGCTACGGGTGTCCTATAAAGATACGAGTGTCCTATAAAGCTACGGGTGCCCTATAAAGCTACGGGTGCCCTATAAAGCTACGGGTGTCCTATAAAGCTACGGGTGTCCTATAAAGCTACGGGTGCGCTATAAAGCTACGGGTGTCCTATAAAGCTACGGGTGTCCTATAAAGCTACGGGTGTCCTATAAAGCTACGGGTGTCCTATAAAGATACGAGTGTCCTATAAAGCTACGGGTGCCCTATAAAGCTACGGGTGTCCTATAAAGCTACGGGTGTCCTATAAAGCTACGGGTGCGCTATAAAGCTACGGGTGTCCTATAAAGCTACGGGCGTCCTATAAAGCTACGGGTGTCCTATAAAGCTATGGGCGTCCTATAAAGATACGAGTGTCCTATAAAGCTACGGGTGCCCTATAAAGCTACGGGTGTCCTATAAAGCTACGGGTGTCCTATAAAGCTACGGGTGCGCTATAAAGCTACGGGTGTCCTATAAAGCTACGGGTGTCCTATAAAGCTACGGGTGTCCTATAAAGCTACGGGTGTCCTATAAAGCTACGGGTGTCCTATAAAGCTACGGGTGTCCTATAAAGCTACGGGTGTCCTATAAAGCTACGGGTGTCCTATAAAGCTACGGGTGTCCTATAAAGCTATGGGCGTCCTATTACAGCTGTTCATATAAATGTCCTCCATAAGCGTCGCTGCTTTTGCTGTTACCAGTGATATATTGTGGGAATAAAGTGCCATGAAAGGTCGGGGCAGTTCTACCCGTCCAGATATTACAACCTTATCAGGGGAAGTTTTCTATGGGGGGGGGGCAGCATTTTCTAGTTACGCCCCCTTATTTATTTATCTATTTACCCCTAAGATTTCCCATAAGACCTCCGGGATATTATCGTTGCTATTATTTTCTTAAGGCGCATTCACACACGCAGATAACCGCTCAGGTTCCATCCCTAACGAGTGATCGCGCCTGATAATCGCTTAATGTGAGTAAATCGCTCGCTGATTGTACAAATCCTTAGAATAACGGTTGGGGGTTCTGATTTTTCGGGGTGTAACATGAATCGTGTGATATGTGACCTTGTTAAATAGCGACTATACGATAAATGCTTAACGATTATTGAGTCGCTAATCGATCGCTCACAGCAATGGCATCAAAGATCGCTAATACCGATATCTGCTCCAGTACATGGACCTTTACCCGGATCATCCCCTTGTGTGATCCACGACCCCCCGGCACGCAGTCACATGACCGCCGGGACTTTATAGTGAGAGATGTGGATGTGTCAGGAGACCGGGGCGACTTATTGACTAACGAAGGGTCTGGCGCCAAAGCAGGTCACTTTGGCCGTTGCGTGGACATCACCGCTCTGCCATATTCTGTCTTCTCGTCCTCCCTGTTCTCTAACGAATAGTCAATGACTCGCAGGTTCTGCATCCGTCCCCCGACCGCCACTTGTCATTCACCTTGTTGTGCGCACAATTCATGAAGGCTCACAGGTGCCTAACCGACGAGCCAGGGACTCAGGCTGGGAAGGGGTTAACGTTAGGGCGAGTCTCCCTCCCCCTCCCCTTCTCTGTGGGGGGATGAGTCAGTAGGTAGGAGTGTTAGGGCAGGAAAGGGGGTGTGGTTATGCTAATAGGGTAGGGATATAGGTCCTCGTACCTAGGGTGCCTGCCCTCCCGGGTGCCCGCCCTCCCGGGTGCCCGCCCTTCCGGGTGCCCTCCCTCCCGGGTGCCCTCCCTCCCTCCTGTTATGTCGGTGATTTTGTATAAGTTGATCGGCTGTGTACTGTGTTTTCCCAAAAAAAAAAAAGGAAGTCACATAATGTATATATGTAAATGTTTATGTCTCTTTTACATTTATAGAAAAATAAAAAATATTTACAAAAAAAAACCAAAACAAGAGTACAAAGAACATGCAAAAAAGAAAAATGAATAGATGGGTTACCAGTGAACGCAGAGGAGAGGAGGAGTGTGGTTACTGTGTGTGGCACGTGGGTGTCTTGGTGATGATTTGGTGTTATGGTGGTTTATGTCACAGCGGGCGGTAGTAGGAGGGGGTTTTACCTACATGTCCTTGAGATAGGCCGGCATACAGGTTGGTTACTGTGTGTGGCACGTGGGTGTCTTGGTGATGATTTGGTGTTATGGTGGTTTATGTCACAGCGGGCGGTAGTAGGAGGGGAGTTACCTACATGTCCTTGGGATAGGCCGGCATACAGGTTGTTATTGACCTTTGTTAAGGTCATTTAGAGTTATAATTGTTGAAAAATGTTATTTAATTTTATATTGTATTAATGAAGCTGTGGCCGACCCCGGGTCACCCCACTATCAAAGAAATGTAGGTGTCGGTGGTTAATTGATTCAGAGATAATGGGGAGGAGACTAGTAGGGGTACATTGGGGCTATATACATACAGTCCTTTGTCTCCCTGGTGTTGCGTTGGTCAGGAGTTGTAGCGTCCAGGTACAGGTGTATTTATACCGCACCCCGGTCATCTCCATGTGACTAATCATGTGACTTCTTGTGACTAATCACGTGACTTCTTGTGACTAATCACGTGACTTCTTGTGACTAATCACGTGACTTCTTGTGACTAATCACGTGACTTCTTGTGACTAATCACGTGACTTCTTGTGACTAATCACGTGACTTGTTGCCTCCTGAGGAGGAAACTGAATTGGTGTGAGAACCACCTCTGGTCCAGTTCATACTCCACGTCTGTCACGTAATTGCCGTGGTCCACATCTTAGAGAGACTCATGAGATGTCCACGCGTCGGCCGTCCCAGGCTGAGAACCCGTCCTGTCATATGCACACAGCGGGTCTCCTCCTCCAGACCTCCCAGATTTCTTCTGTCCACATCTTTTCGGGTCCTCCATCCCCCGTCTACCTTAGTCCTCAGTTCTGCAGCTTCTCCCCATGTTCAGCAGACGACTGACACGACGCTCCTCATCCTCTTCGACAAGGTGTTCTGTAGCAGCTGAGGCATTATAAGGAACCATGTGCCGTATACAGTGACTTGTTCTGGAGCTGAGGACCTCATGTTCCATGATGGGTGTAATAATCTGCAGAACTCCATGGTGACTTCTAATATTTGGATTATTTACTATCGGGATCCCATAACTCCACCCATATCCGTGTGGGACCACGTCTGACTTTCCTGGCACCTCACTCCTCCACTCACACCACATCACTCAGCTGAGGTACACAATTTTGGGAATGGGCCAGGGACACATTGACTTCATGGGCCCAGCCTTGATGCATCATACGAGGGTTATGTGTGGGGACTTCTGTACATACATTCCTGGTGAATCACAGTCTGGAACCGTCCGGCGACCACTCGTCTCACCGCAGCCTCTGCTTGATTTTCATGTTTGGTTGTGTAATAACAGTCCAAGGACCAGAACGTCAGCGCTTACATTTGGCATCTGACGGCTCAGCAGTGTCCAGGCCTCCTCTACTGATGGTGCCGCGGTTCATGAGTTAAAGATAATTGTCCAACCAATTCTTAGTGGAGAAGTTATCGGAGATTCTCTGCCACCTCTGGGTGGAAAAATGTAAGAATCCTCCGATGCACCCCCAACCTGCTGGTGGACCCCTGAACTTTCCTCTTACATTAATACTGGGGAAAACTGCAGGGAATTGCTGATTGTGAGGGGTGTGGAAGTGGGGGGCAGCCGTACTGGAGGGCAACTACAAGGGGCTGTTCTGGATGAAGGGCATGAGGAGTGGCTCATAGTAATGGAAGTCTCCAGATGAAGGACAGCTGAGGGTAAGGAACTGCTCAGGGTGGGGGGTGAATTTGAGTGAAAGAAGGTGAGGGACGGCTCATGGTCAGGGACAGCACTAATTGGGGGTAAGCTGAGGCTAACTCTAGGTGTATCTAAGGTGGTTACATTGTGTAGATACATACCAAGAGATTTACAATCTTACAATTCTAATACATTATTTAGGGTGCAGGGGGAATCGAGTGACAACTTCCTAATGTCTGACAATCAGTAAAGCCTTATCAGTCCTATAAACCAAAGTCCCTTATGGGAGAGACCGGGGTCTGATGTCAGAAACCCTGAGACCTTCATCTTTGAGGACTTCTCCATGTGTTTGTTTTTCAAACTTATGGACTTGCTGAATACATACAAGTCCCTGTGAGCACGCGCCCCATGGTGTGTGGACCCCAAGAGTTCTGCTATGGGACTGTATAGCACTATAGGGTAAATGTAATACCATTAGTGCTTTAAGTTCACAGTGACCCCATGAAGCAGTCTCCCGAGAGTGAACAGGTCTCCATGGACAGGTCCACTGAATGCTGATCTCTGCTGATAGAGACCATAGAAGTCAGCACGAGGAGAAGATCAACATCACTGCTGATCATTGTCTGCAGGAGCCAGAAGAAAGCCTCATGCCCCAACTCTTAAAAGAAGGACACTAGACCTCTGGTCAGGCACCGATATGTATTCTGAAGCTCATGGTCTACAAGGCTAAAGGCCGGAGTGAGGAAGAAATTAATGGTGCAATGAGTCACCGGGCAGCGAGATCACAGGGTGGAGAACTTCTTACACACAACTTTTTTAGTTATTACAATTATTATTGCCCATAATTTCTATATTATATACAATAACTCTGTGAAAGTAAGAAAGATGGAGCTGAGAAAAATGACTCCACTGAGAATGGAGAAATGGTGAATGTGCAAACAGAAGAGATGATACTGGATAACACATCTATATTTCCATCCATACCTTCATCTCTACCTCCATCCATACCTTCATCTCTACCTCCATCCATACCTTCATCTCTACCTCCATCCATACCTTCATCTCTACCTCCAGCTATACCTTCATCTCTACCTCCATCTATACCTTCATCTCTACCTCCATCCATACCTTCATCTCTACCTCCATCCATACCTTCATCTCTACCTCCAGCTATACCTTCATCTTTACCTCCATCCATAACTTCATCTCTACCTCCATCCATTCCTTCATCTCTACTTTCATCCATACCTTCATCTCTACCTCCATCCATATCTTCATCCATACCTCCATCCATACCTCCATCTATACCTTCATCTCTACCTCCATCCATACCTTCATCCATACCTCCATCCATACCTTCATCTCTACCACCATCTATACTTTCATCTCTACCTCCATCCATACCTTCATCTCTACCTCCAGCTATACCTTCATCTCTACTTCCATCCATACCTTCATCTCTACCTCCATCCATACCTTCATTTCTACCACCATCTATACCTTGATCTCTGCCTCCAGCTATACCTTCATCTCTACTTCCATCCATACCTTCATCTCTACCTCCATTCATACCTTCATCCATACCTCCATCCATTCCTTCATCTCTACCTCCATCCATACCTTCATCTCTGCCTCCAACCATACCTTCATCTCTGCCTCCATCCATACCTTCATCTCTGCCTCCATCTATACCTTCATCTCTACCTCCATCCATACCTTCATCTCTACCTCCATCCATACCTTCATCTCTACCTCCAGCTATACCTTCATCTCTACTTCCATCCATACCTTCATCTCTACCTCCATCCATACCTTCATTTCTACCACCATCTATACCTTGATCTCTACCTCCAGCTATACCTTCATCTCTACTTCCATCCATACCTTCATCTCTACCTCCATTCATACCTTCATCCATACCTCCATCCATTCCTTCATCTCTACCTCCATCCATACCTTCATCTCTGCCTCCAACCATACCTTCATCTCTGCCTCCATCCATACCTTCATCTCTGCCTCCATCTATACCTTCATCTCTACCTCCATCCATACCTTCATCTCTACCTCCATCCATACCTTCATCTCTACCACCATCCATACCTTGATCTCTACCACCATCTATACCTTCATCTCTACCTCCATCCATACCTTCATCTCTACCTCCATCAATACCTTCATCTCTACCTCCAGCTATACCTTCATCTCTACTTCTATCCATACCTTCATCTCTACCTCCATTCATACCTTCATCTCTACCTCCATCTATACCTTCATCTCTACCTCCATCCATACCTTCATCTCTACCTCCATCCATACCTTCATCTCTGCCTCCATCCATACCTTCATCTCTACCTCCATCTATACCTTCATCTCTACCTCCATCCATACCTTCATCTCTGCCTCCATCCATACCTTCATCTCTACCTCCATCCATACCTTCATCTCTACCTCCATCCATACCTTCATCTCTACCACCATCCATACCTTCATCTCTACCACCATCTATACCTTCATCTCTACCTCCATCCATACCTTCATCTCTACCTCCGACCATACCTTCATCTCTACCTCCATTCATACCTTCATCCGTACGTACGTCCATCCATTCCTTCATCTCTACCTCCATCCATACCTTCATCTCTGCCTCCATCCATGCCTTCATCTCTACCTCCATTCATACCTTCATCTCTGCCTCCATCCATACCTTCATCTCTACCTCCATTCATACCTTCATCCATACCTCCATCCATTCCTTCATCTCTACCTCCATCCATACCTTCATCTCTGCCTCCAACCATACTTTCATCTCTGCCTCCATCCATACCTTCATCTCTGCCTCCATCTATACCTTCATCTCTACCTCCATCCATACCTTCATCTCTACCTCCATCCATACCTTCATCTCTACCTCCAGCTATACCTTCATCTCTACTTCTATCCATACCTTCATCTCTACCTCCATTAATACCTTCATCTCTACCTCCATCTATACCTTCATCTCTACCTCCATCCATACCTTCATCTCTACCTCCATCCATACCTTCATCTCTGCCTCCATCCATACCTTCATCTCTACCTCCATCTATACCTTCATCTCTACCTCCATCCATACCTTCATCTCTGCCTCCATCCATACCTTCATCTCTACCTCCATCTATATCTTCAACTCTGCCTCCATCCATACCTTCATCTCTACCTCCATCCATACCTTCATCTCTACCACCATCCATACCTTGATCTCTACCACCATCTATACCTTCATCTCTACCTCCATCCATACCTTCATCTCTACCTCCGACCATACCTTCATCTCTACCTCTATTCATACCTTCATCCGTACCTCCATCCATTCCTTCATCTCTACCTCCATCCATACCTTCATACCTACCTCCATCTATACCTTCATCTCTACCTCCATCCATACCTTCATCTCTACCTCCATCCATACCTTCATCTCTACCTCCATCCATACCTTCATCTCTACCTCCATACATACCTTCATCTCTGCCTCCATCCATACCTTCATCTCTACCTCCATCCATACCTTCATCTCTACCTCCATCCATACTTTAATTTTTACCTCCATCCATACCATCATCTCTACCTACATCCATACCTTCATCTCTGCCTCCATCCATACCTTCATCTCTGCCTCCATCCATACTTTCATCTCTACCTCCATCTATAATTCCATCCATACCTTCATCTCTACCTCCATCCATACCTTCATCTCTACCGCCATCCATACCTTCATCTCTACCTCCAGCTATACCTTCATCTCTACCTCCATCCATACCTTCATCTCTACCTCCATCCATACCTTCATCTATACCTCCATCCATACCTTCATCTATACCTCCATCCATACCTTCATCTCTACCTCCATCCATACCTTCATCTCTGCCACCATTCATACCTTGATCTCTACCACCATCTATACCTTCATCTCTACCTCCAGCTATACCTTCATCTTTACCTCCATCCATAACTTCATCTCTAACTCCATCCATACCTTCATCTCTACTTTCATCCATACCTTCATCTCTACCTCCATCCATACCTCCATCCATACCGCCATCCATACCTTCATCTCTACCACCATCTATACCTTCATCTCTACCTCCATCCATACCTTCATCTCTACCTCCAGCTATACCTTCATCTCTACTTTCATCCATACCTTCATCTCTACCTCCATCCATACCTTCATTTCTACCAACATCTATAACTTGATCTCTACCTCCAGCTATACCTTCATCTCTACTTCCATCCATACCTTCATCTCTACTTCCATTCATACCTTTATACATACCTCCATCCATTCCTTCATCTCTACCTCCATCCATACCTTCATCTCTGCCTCCAACCATACCTTTATCTCTGCCTCCATCCATACCTTCATCTCTGCCTCCATCTATACCTTCATCTCTACCTCCATCCATACCTTCATTTCTACCACCATCTATACCTTGATCTCTACCTCCAGCTATACCTTCATCTCTACTTCCATCCATACCTTCAACTCTACCTCCATTCATACCTTCATCCGTACCTCCATCCATTCCTTCATCTCTACCTCCATCCATACCTTCATCTCTGCCTCCATCCATATCTTCATCTCTACCTTCATCTATACCTTCATCTCTACCTCCATCCATACCTTCATCTCTACCTCCATCCATACCTTCATCTCTACCTCCATCCATACCTTCATCTCTACCTCCATCCATACCTTCATCTCTACCTCCATCCATACCTTCATCTCTACCTCCATCCATACCTTCATTTCTACCACCATCTATACCTTGATCTCTACCTCCAGCTATACCTTCATCTCTACTTCCATCCATACCTTCATCTCTACCTCCATTCATACCGTCATCCATACCTCCATCCATTCCTTCATCTCTACCTCCATCCATACCTTCATCTCTGCCTCCAACCATACCTTCATCTCTGCCTCCATCCATACCTTCATCTCTGCCTCCATCTATACCTTCATCTCTACCTCCATCCATACCTTCATCTCTACCTCCATCCATACCTTCATCTCTACCTCCAGCTATACCTTCATCTCTACTTCTATCCATACCTTCATCTCTACCTCCATTCATACCTTCATCTCTACCTCCATCTATACCTTCATCTCTACCTCCATCCATACCTTCATCTCTACCTCCATCCATACCTTCATCTCTGCCTCCATCCATACCTTCATCTCTACCTCCATCTATACCTTCATCTCTACCTCCATCCATACCTTCATCTCTGCCTCCATCCATACCTTCATCTCTACCTCCATCCATACCTTCATCTCTGCCTCCATCCATACCTTCATCTCTACCTCCATCTATATCTTCAACTCTGCCGCCATCCATACCTTCATCTCTGCCTTCATCCATACCTTCATCTCTACCTCCATCCATACCTTCATCTCTACCTCCATCCATACCTTCATCTCTACCACCATCCATACCTTGATCTCTACCACCATCTATACCTTCATCTCTACCTCCATCCATACCTTCATCTCTACCTCCGACCATACCTTCATCTCTACCTCCATTCATACCTTCATCCGTACGTACGTCCATCCATTCCTTCATCTCTACCTCCATCCATACCTTCATCTCTGCCTCCATCCATGCCTTCATCTCTACCTCCATTCATACCTTCATCTCTGCCTCCATCCATACCTTCATCTCTACCTCCATTCATACCTTCATCCATACCTCCATCCATTCCTTCATCTCTACCTCCATCCATACCTTCATCTCTGCCTCCAACCATACCTTCATCTCTGCCTCCATCCATACCTTCATCTCTGCCTCCATCTATACCTTCATCTCTACCTCCATCCATACCTTCATCTCTACCTCCATCCATACCTTCATCTCTACCTCCAGCTATACCTTCATCTCTACTTCTATCCATACCTTCATCTCTACCTCCATTAATACCTTCATCTCTACCTCCATCTATACCTTCATCTCTACCTCCATCCATACCTTCATCTCTACCTCCATCCATACCTTCATCTCTGCCTCCATCCATACCTTCATCTCTACCTCCATCTATACCTTCATCTCTACCTCCATCCATACCTTCATCTCTGCCTCCATCCATACCTTCATCTCTACCTCCATCTATATCTTCAACTCTGCCTCCATCCATACCTTCATCTCTACCTCCATCCATACCTTCATCTCTACCACCATCCATACCTTCATCTCTACCACCATCTATACCTTCATCTCTACCTCCATCCATAACTTCATCTCTACCTCCGACCATACCTTCATCTCTACCTCTATTCATACCTTCATCCGTACCTCCATCCATTCCTTCATCTCTACCTCCATCCATACCTTCATCTCTGCCTCCATCCATGCCTTCATCTCTGCCTACATCCATACCTTCATACCTACCTCCATCTATACCTTCATCTCTACCTCCATCCATACCTTCATCTCTACCTCCATCCATACCTTCATCTCTACCTCCATCCATACCTTCATCTCTACCTCCATCCATACCTTCATCTCTGCCTCCATCCATACCTTCATCTCTACCTCCATCCATACCTTCATCTCTACCTCCATCCATACTTTAATTTTTACCTCCATCCATACCATCATCTCTACCTACATCCATACCTTCATCTCTGCCTCCATCCATACCTTCATCTCTGCCTCCATCCATACTTTCATCTCTACCTCCATCTATACCTCCATCCATACCTTCATCTCTACCTCCATCCATACCTTCATCTCTACCTCCATCCATACCTTCATCTCTACCTCCAGCTATACCTTCATCTCTACCTCCATCCATACCTTCATCTCTACCTCCATCCATACCTTCATCTATACCTCCATCCATACCTTCATCTATACCTCCATCCATACCTTCATCTCTACCTCCATCCATACCTTCATCTCTACCTCCATCCATACCTTCATCTCTGCCACCATTCATACCTTGATCTCTACCACCATCTATACCTTCATCTCTACCTCCAGCTATACCTTCATCTTTACCTCCATCCATAACTTCATCTCTACCTCCATCCATACCTTCATCTCTACTTTCATCCATACCTTCATCTCTACCTCCATCCATACCTCCATCCATACCGCCATCCATACCTTCATCTCTACCACCATCTATACCTTCATCTCTACCTCCATCCATACCTTCATCTCTACCTCCAGCTATACCTTCATCTCTACTTTCATCCATACCTTCATCTCTACCTCCATCCATACCTTCATTTCTACCACCATCTATACCTTGATCTCTACCTCCAGCTATACCTTGATCTCTACTTCCATCCATACCTTCATCTCTACTTCCATTCATACCTTCATACATACCTCCATCCATTCCTTCATCTCTACCTCCATCCATACCTTCATCTCTGCCTCCAACCATACCTTTATCTCTGCCTCCATCCATACCTTCATCTCTGCCTCCATCTATACCTTCATCTCTACCTCCATCCATACCTTCATTTCTACCACCATCTATACCTTGATCTCTACCTCCAGCTATACCTTCATCTCTACTTCCATCCATACCTTCATCTCTACCTCCAGCTATACCTTCATCTCTACCTCCATCCATACCTCCATCTCTACCTCCATCCATACCTTCATCTATACCTCCATCCATACCTTCATCTATACCTCCATCCATACCTTCATCTCTACCTCCATCCATACCTTCATCTCTACCTCCATCCATACCTTCATCTCTGCCACCATTCATACCTTGATCTCTACCACCATCTATACCTTCATCTCTACCTCCAGCTATACCTTCATCTTTACCTCCATCCATAACTTCATCTCTACCTCCATCCATACCTTCATCTCTACTTTCATCCATACCTTCATCTCTACCTCCATCCATACCTCCATCCATACCGCCATCCATACCTTCATCTCTACCACCATCTATACCTTCATCTCTACCTCCATCCATACCTTCATCTCTACCTCCAGCTATACCTTCATCTCTACTTTCATCCATACCTTCATCTCTACCTCCATCCATACCTTCATTTCTACCACCATCTATACCTTGATCTCTACCTCCAGCTATACCTTCATCTCTACTTCCATCCATACCTTCATCTCTACTTCCATTCATATCTTCATACACACCTCCATCCATTCCTTCATCTCTACCTCCATCCATACCTTCATCTCTGCCTCCAACCATACCTTTATCTCTGCCTCCATCCATACCTTCATCTCTGCCTCCATCTATACCTTCATCTCTACCTCCATCCATACCTTCATTTCTACCACCATCTATATCTTGATCTCTACCTCCAGCTATACCTTCATCTCTACTTCCATCCATACCTTCAACTCTACCTCCATTCATACCTTCATCCGTACCTCCATCCATTCCTTCATCTCTACCTCCATCCATACCTTCATCTCTGCCTCCATCCATACCTTCATCTCTACCTTCATCTATACCTTCATCTCTACCTCCATCCATACCTTCATCTCTACCTCCATCCATACCTTCATCTCTACCTCCATCCATACCTTCATCTCTACCTCCATCCATACCTTCATCTCTACCTCCATCCATACCTTCATCTCTACCTCCATCCATACCTTCATCTCTACCTCCATCCATACCTTCATCTCTACCTCCATCCATACTTTAATTTTTACCTCCATCCATACCATCATCTCTACCTACATCCATACCTTCATCTCTGCCTCCATCCATACCTTCATCTCTACCTCCATCCATACCTTCAGCTCTACCTCCATCCATACCTCCATCCATACCGCCATCCATACCTTCATCTCTACCACCATCTATACCTTCATCTCTACCTCCATCCATACCTTCATCTCTACCTCCAGCTATACCTTCATCTCTACTTTCATCCATACCTTCATCTCTACCTCCATCCATACCTTCATTTCTACCACCATCTATACCTTCATCTCTACCTCCAGCTATACCTTGATCTCTACTTCCATCCATACCTTCATCTCTACTTCCATTCATACCTTCATACATACCTCCATCCATTCCTTCATCTCTACCTCCATCCATACCTTCATCTCTGCCTCCAACCATACCTTTATCTCTGCCTCCATCCATACCTTCATCTCTGCCTCCATCTATACCTTCATCTCTACCTCCATCCATACCTTCATTTCTACCACCATCTATACCTTGATCTCTACCTCCAGCTATACCTTCATCTCTACTTCCATCCATACCTTCATCTCTACCTCCAGCTATACCTTCATCTCTACCTCCATCCATACCTCCATCTCTACCTCCATCCATACCTTCATCTATACCTCCATCCATACCTTCATCTATACCTCCATCCATACCTTCATCTCTACCTCCATCCATACCTTCATCTCTACCTCCATCCATACCTTCATCTCTGCCACCATTCATACCTTGATCTCTACCACCATCTATACCTTCATCTCTACCTCCAGCTATACCTTCATCTTTACCTCCATCCATAACTTCATCTCTACCTCCATCCATACCTTCATCTCTACTTTCATCCATACCTTCATCTCTACCTCCATCCATACCTCCATCCATACCGCCATCCATACCTTCATCTCTACCACCATCTATACCTTCATCTCTACCTCCATCCATACCTTCATCTCTACCTCCAGCTATACCTTCATCTCTACTTTCATCCATACCTTCATCTCTACCTCCATCCATACCTTCATTTCTACCACCATCTATACCTTGATCTCTACCTCCAGCTATACCTTCATCTCTACTTCCATCCATACCTTCATCTCTACTTCCATTCATATCTTCATACACACCTCCATCCATTCCTTCATCTCTACCTGCATCCATACCTTCATCTCTGCCTCCAACCATACCTTTATCTCTGCCTCCATCCATACCTTCATCTCTGCCTCCATCTATACCTTCATCTCTACCTCCATCCATACCTTCATTTCTACCACCATCTATACCTTGATCTCTACCTCCAGCTATACCTTCATCTCTACTTCCATCCATACCTTCAACTCTACCTCCATTCATACCTTCATCCGTACCTCCATCCATTCCTTCATCTCTACCTCCATCCATACCTTCATCTCTGCCTCCATCCATACCTTCATCTCTACCTTCATCTATACCTTCATCTCTACCTCCATCCATACCTTCATCTCTACCTCCATCCATACCTTCATCTCTACCTCCATCCATACCTTCATCTCTACCTCCATCCATACCTTCATCTCTACCTCCATCCATACCTTCATCTCTACCTCCATCCATACCTTCATCTCTACCTCCATCCATACCTTCATCTCTACCTCCATCCATACTTTAATTTTTACCTCCATCCATACCATCATCTCTACCTACATCCATACCTTCATCTCTGCCTCCATCCATACCTTCATCTCTACCTCCATCCATACCTTCAGCTCTACCTCCATCCATACCTTCATCTCTACCTCCAGCTATACCTTCATCTCTACCTACATCCATACCTTCATCTCTACCTCCATCCATACCTTCATCTATACCTCCATCCATACCTTCATCTATACCTCCATCCATACCTTCATCTCTACCTCCATCCATACCTTCATCTCTACCTCCATCCATACCTTCATCTCTGCCACCATTCATACCTTGATCTATACCACCATCTATACCTTCATCTCTACCTCCAGCTATACCTTCATCTTTACCTCCATCCATAACTTCATCTCTACCTCCATCCATACCTTCATCTCTACTTTCATCCATACCTTCATCTCTACCTCCATCCATACCTCCATCCATACCGCCATCCATACCTTCATCTCTACCACCATCTATACCTTCATCTCTTTTTCCATCCATACCTTTATCTCTACCTCCAGCTATACCTTCATCTCTACTTCCATCCATACCTTCATCTCTACCTCCATCCATACCTTAATTTCTACCACCATCTATACCTTGATCTCTACCTCCAGCTATACCTTCATCTCTACTTCCATTCATACCTTCATACATACCTCCATCCATTCCTTCATCTCTACCTCCATCCATACCTTCATCTCTACCTCCATTCATACCTTCATACATACCTCCATCCATTCCTTCATCTCTACCTCCATCCATACCTTCATCTCTGCCTCCAACCATACCTTCATCTCTGCCTCCATCCATACCTTCATCTCTGCCTCCATCTATACCTTCATCTCTACCTCCATCCATACCTTCATCTCTACCTCCATCCATACCTTCATCTCTACCTCCAGCTATACCTTCATCTCTACTTCTATCCATACCTTCATCTCTACCTCCATCCATACCTTCATCTCTACCTCCATCTATACCTTCATCTCTACCTCCATCCATACCTTCATCTCTACCTCCATCCATACCTTCATCTCTGCCTCCATCCATACCTTCATCTCTACCTCCATCTATACCTTCATCTCTACCTCCATCCATACCTTCATCTCTGCCTCCATCCATACCTTCATCTCTACCTCCATCTATATCTTCAACTCTGCCTCCATCCATACCTTCATCTCTACCTCCATCCATACCTTCATCTCTGCCTCCATACATACCTTCATCTCTACCTCCATCTATATCTTCAACTCTGCCTCCATCCATACCTTCATCTCTGCCTCCATCCATACCTTCATCTCTACCTCCATCCATACCTTCATCTCTACCTCCATCCATACCTTCATCTCTACCACCATCCATACCTTCATCTCTACCACCATCTATACCTTCATCTCTACCTCCATCCATACCTTCATCTCTACCTCCATCCATACCCTCATCTCTACCTCCATTCATACCTTCATCCGTACCTCCATCCATTCCTTCATCGCTACCTCCATCCATACCTTCATCTCTGCCTCCATCCATGCCTTCATCTCTGCCTCCATCCATACCTTCATACCTACCTCCATCTATACCTTCATCTCTACCTACATCCATTCCTTCATCTCTACCTCCATCCATACCTTCATCTCTGCCTCCATGCATACCTTCATCTCTACCTCCATCCATACCTTCATCTCTGCCTCCATCCATTCCTTCATCTCTACCTCCATCCAAACCTTCATCTCTACCTCCATCCATACCTTCATCTCTACCTCCATCCATACCTTCATCTCTACCTCCAGCTATACCTTCATCTTTACCTCCATCCATACCTTCATCTCTGCCTCCATTTATACCTACATCTCTACCTCCATCTATACCTTCATCTCTACCACCATCCATACCTTCATCTCTACAACCATCCATACCTTCATCTCTACCTCCATCTATACCTTCATCTCTGCCTCCATCCATACCTACATCTCTACCTCCATCCATACCTTCATCTCTACCACCATCCATACCTTGATCTCTACCACCATCCATACCTCCATCCATACCTTCATCTCTTCCTCCATCCACACCTTCATCTCTACCACTATCTATACCTTCATCTCTACCTCCATCCATACCTTCATCCATACCTCCATCCATACCTTCATCTACACCACCATCTATACCTTCATCTCTACCTCCATCCATACTTTCATCTCTACCTCCAGCTATACCTTCATCTCTACTGCCATCCATACCTTCATCTCTACCTCCATCCATACCTTCATCTCTACCTCCAGCTATACCTTCATCTCTACTTCCATCCATACCTTCATCTCTACCTCCATTCATACCTTCATCCGTACGTACCTCCATCCATTCCTTCATCTCTACCTCCATCCATACCTTCATCTCTGCCTCCATCCATACCTTCATCTCTACCTTCATCTATACCTTCATCTCTACCTCCATCCATACCTTCATCTCTACCTCCATCCATACCTTCATCTCTGCCTCCATCCACACCTTCATCTCTTCCTCCATCCATACCTTCATCTATACCTCCATAAATACCTTCATCTCTGCCTACATCCATACCTTCATCTCTACCTCCATCCATACCTTCATCTCTACCTACATCCATACCTTCATCTCTGCCTCCATCCATACCTTCATCTCTGCCTCCATCCATACTTTCATCTCTACCTCCATCTATACCTCCATCCATACCTTCATCTCTACCTCCATCCATACCTTCATCTCTGCCTCCATCCATACCTTCATCTCTACCTCCATCCAAACCTTCATCTCTACCTCCATCCATACCTTCATCTCTACCTCCATCCATACCTTCATCTCTACCTCCAGCTATACCTTCATCTTTACCTTCAGCTATACCTTCATCTCTGCCTCCATCCATACCTTCATCTCTGCCTCCATCCATACCTTCATCTCTACCTCCATCTATACCTTCATCTCTACCTCCATCCATACCTTCATCTCTACCTCCATTCATACCTTCATCTTTACCTCGATCCATACCTTCATCTCTACCACCATCCATACCTTGATCCCTACCACCATCCATACCTCCATCCATACCTTCATCTCTACCTCCATCCATACCTTCATCTCTACCTCCATCCATACCTTCATCTCTACCTCCAGCTATACCTTCATCTCTACCTACATCCATACCTTCATCTTTACCTACATCCATACCTTAATCTATACCTCCATCCATACCTTCATCTCTGCCTACATCCATACCTTCATCTCTGCCTCCATCCATACCTTCATCTCTACCTCCATCCATACCTTCATCTATACCTCCATCCATACCTTCATCTCTGCCTACATCCATACCTTCATCTCTACCTCCATCCATACCTTCATCTCTACCTCCATCCATACCTTCATCTATACCTCCATCCATACCTTCATCTCTACCTCCATTCATACCTTCATCCGTACCTCCATCCATTCCTTCATCTCTACCTCCATCCATACCTTCATCTCTGCCTCCATCCATACCTTCATCTCTACATTCATCCATACCTTCATCTCTGCCTCCATCCATACTTTCATCTCTGCCTCCATCCATACCTACATCTCTACCTCCATCCATACCTTCATCTCTACCACCATCTATACCTTTATCTCTGCCTCCATCCATACCTTCATCTCTGCCTCCATTTATACCTTCATCTCTACCACCATCCATACCTTCATCTCTACCACCATCCATACCTTCATCTCTACCTCCATCTATACCTTCATCTCTGCCTCCATCCATACCTACATCTCTACCTCCATCCATACCTTCATCTCTACCACCATCTATACCTTTATCTCTACCTCAATCCATACCTTCATCTCTACCTCTATCTATACCTTCATCCGTACCTCCATCCATACCTTTATTCACACATTTATTCATACCTCCATTTATGATATAAAGAAAAACGGATGTGGTTTTTACAAACCATACCTAAAGAACCCAAAATTGCAATATAATATAGCACGGTGCCATTTCTGATATGAATTAAATAGAAAAGAAAAAAGAAAAAAGGGATTTCAGAAATATAAATAGGCACTCTTGGGCTCAATAAAATTGAATAATTATTTTATTTCTTGAATCCAGATAATACCGGAAAGAGTAAATTTATACATATACAAAAAGACAATTTAAAAAGAGAAATCTCCTGGCCAGGGAAAGAACATACGAGTATTCTTCAAAACACAAGTGATATTACCTAATAATTGTGTGGCATAATGTATGTGTGGTAAACGATTTTACAAAAGAGTTTCCAATAGGAAAACCGCCATAATATGTTCACACCTGCGGTTTCCAACCATATATTCAATGTGTATCAAAATATTACCAAGAAGCCTGTTTAAGACAATGGTTAATCATATAACATGTAATAAGCCTTCAGAGTATAGGTAATATTACAAGAAAGATATAAAGTATGATGTATATGAGTAACACACATTTACAAAAGGATTTCTTGAAAAACCCCTAGACTGTATTCACATTTGCGGTTTCCAACCATATATGTATTTGGTAGACAAGATTGATATTACCAAATGGATATATAACATGATGTATATGTTATACAATTATATAATTGAATTTCAAAAATGGAAAAACCGCTGGACTGTATTCACACTTGCGGTTTCCAACCATATATGTAATATATATCAAAATATTGCCCAAGGACCTATTCGAGGTTACTGTTGATGATATAAACAAGGAAGATATTTTTTTCAACGTATGTAATATGTTTTGGCTCTCAACAATAAAAATGGCCTCACTAATTGAATAAATGTGATTATGAGCACGTTTTTTTCACTCTCATCGAGTAGATGGATAGTTCCAATTCAAAGCTGATCGCAATAGGAAGTCTCTTCCCAGACCCACGAGTCTGTATGTAGCTCTCAGGCAATTGAGTGTTCGAAGAAAAAAACTTTTTAATATTATAAGCTTTTCAATGGATTTTTACCTTCACCTCCGACATCCAATAAGTGCCAGAAAGACCATGCAAGGAGATAATTTACTCCGATGTAGAAAGTATAGTAGATCTCCTCAGGAGGAAAATTCGCCTGTATGGTCACACAATTGATTTAAAAAAACAGCCACGACTTCACAATTACTTCTCTTGGCGCCTTCCTCTATAGATCCATGCTGGTAACAACCGTTGTACTCACTGGGATAAGAGCCCAGAAATGCAGGATCATGCGCTGAAATTTCAGACGAAAAGAAGGCACTCCAAGAGGAACAGACCAAGCCGGGCAGAATCGCACGCCGGCAGCCGAATAGGTAATGATTCCAACGTATGTTCCTTTCCACAGAAGGTCTTCAAAACTGGACAGGTATTCTCTGGGCAGGGTTAGGACGTCACTACCCGCCCCATTGATTCACACAGCTGACGCGTTTCATCCCTGAACGGGATTTCTTCAGAGCAGTTTGACAATTACTGCCAATCACACTATATTTATATAGTGTCCCAACTTCATTCATTGGTTCCATAATCAAAAACATAATGTTTCACATAAAGATCTTGTGGATATTATATATTTAACTCTTGCATGAAATGCCGCCATGATATATATCTCTCAATTTGAATAGCGGACAAAAATATTTATATATTCAAACAAGCAATTAGAATATCCAAAAAATCAAAATACATAGAAAATATTTAATATTTATCCGGAAGAGGGTAATCAGTGATATGTCTCTACTTGGTCAAAAATGAGATCAATCGTTAAATTTAAATACCATTACTGCCTAGATTTTATTAATAAAATTAAATTGAATCTTCCGCTAATACGGTTAACCATTACTGTACAAACTTTACGATGGATTCATGGAGGAAAATATTTTTTCTTCAATAGGAGATCCCCCATTGTAACGAAAGATGAAACCTGTTCAGTTCTTTCAGCACATGTATGTATATGGACTATATTAAACAATACAAGAAAGTATATGAGATACAGATGATACCTTAGGGGAGGCAGGGACGGAGAACTATCACCAATTGAGGCATCAGTACCCGGGTCCCCACCGCCCCCAAAGCAGAATCAATCCCAATACAATAAATCTAAGTGTGTAAATTTAACTATTGAATTACATCACATTTAATATATGCATATAAAGAACTATGATGACTAACAGGAGCCATCCCACCCATTTGAGATTTTTTTATATATATATCCAATAGATTGATCATTTTATATTGGGAATAATGTTACCCACAATCATACCAATAAAGGAAGATTATAATTAAATAAAAGATATATAAGTTATCCAAATAAAGAGGAAATTTAGGATTGTACTTTCAGATTTCAATAACAGGACCAGAGGTTTTTTATATTAAATTCAAAAATTTTTTCACAAACAATTATCCTAGATCATCCTCCAAAGGTAACATAGAGAAGGTTCCTTTCTTTTAATCCAACATTTTTTTATATATCAGAGATAATATATATATAGAACCAACTGACTCTAAAGTACTAAAAATTGTGGAAGATACGGAGCAATCTTTCAGACCCCAACCGTTTAAAGGAACATGTTAAATTTAATTTCATTATTCAATCCCCAAGGATTCAAAGTTTTTAATGTATAAATCCACATAGTTTCCTTCTGAAGGAGTATTCGATTGAGATCACCTCCCCTTCTATCTTGAGATAATTGATAAATCCCCATAAATTTTAAGCCATTCGGAGATTGAGCATGGTACGTTTTAAAATGTGCAGCTAGAGGGTTAACCATTTCACCCTTGTTGATATCTCTAATATGTTCACTGATGCGAACATGTAGTTCACGTTTCGTTTTCCCAATATATTGTTTCCCACATGGGCAAATAATGGAGTAAACGACCATGGTTGAGCGACAATTAATAAAGTTGTAAACTTTAAATTCCCTTTTATGTTCACTATCCAGAAACTTGTCTGATTTTAAGACATACTTACAGCATTTACAAGAACCACACATGAACATTCCTTTGGGACGTTTCTGTAACCATTTCTCATTATTTGGGGTCCTTCTCTTAAACTCAGAACTCACCAGCAAATTCCTCAAAGTAGGGGCCTTTCTTGGAACCATACTCGGTATATTACCTACTATTGAATTAATTCTTTTATCCAAAGTCAAATGTGGCCAGTTTTTAATCATCAGATTCCGAAGTATGTTCCAATGGGACCCATATCTTGAAATGAATCTAACTCTATCATCACTATTATCCTTTTTGACTCTTTTAAGAATTTCCTCTCTATTATGCATAGATGCCCTATTGTATCCTCTCTTGATCATTTTCTTGGAATAACCCCTATCTTCAAAGCGAGATGATAAATCTTGTGCTTCGCTTTTGAAGTCCCTGAAATCGGTACAATTACGGCGAATTCGAAGGAATTCACTAATCGGAATCCCCTTAATTTGAGATGGAAAATGATGGCTGGTTGCTGCCAAAAGGGTATTACCAGATGTTGGTTTCCGATATGTGGTCGTTTTTAATTTATTTCCTTCCCTATGGATATTAAGATCTAAAAAGCTAATATGATCTTTGCTATGAGAGAAAGTCAGAAAAATATTAAGTTCATTGGAGTTTAAATCACCAATAAAACTTTCAAGTAAGTCCAAGGATCCCTTCCAGCACAAGAGAACATCGTCCATGTATCTCAGCCAGACGGATGCACATTTTCTGAAAAGAGGATGAGGATATACTATGAATTCTTCCCACCAGCCCAAGTGCAAGCAGGCATATGATGGTGCACAGGAGGATCCCATAGCCGTTCCACGAACTTGACGGTAAAATTTACCATCAAAAGAGAAACAGTTATAATTCAAAACGAATTCCAACATTTCAATAATAAATTCATTTTGATGGGCCCAGTCTCCTCCCCTCCTCTCCAGAAAATGCGCAGCCGCCTTAAGGCCAACATTATGTGGGATGGAAGTATACAAGGACTCCACATCCAATCCTACCAGGATACAGTCTTCCTCAAGATTCAGATTATTGATTTTATTTAGAAGATCCCCCGTATCCAATACAAAAGATGGAAGTGTACGCACAAAAGGTTTCAATTTTTCATCAATATATTTGCCAAGATGATCTGTTGGGCCATCACACCCTGAAATAATAGGTCTACCTGGAGGTGTATTCCTATTTTTGTGTACCTTAGGGAGTACATATATTGTAGGCATACGGGGTTCTCTTACCTCTAAAAATTGGAACTCATTTTTATTAATTAGGCCCTCGTCCAATGCAAAAGTCAATTTTCTATTCAAAGTTCCCATTATGTTATCCAGTGGATTATCATTCAAAAGGGAATATGTATCCGTTTCCAATTGTCTTCTAATTTCACCGACATAGTCATCCTCTCTGAGGAGGACAACATTCCCACCCTTGTCACTGGGCTTAATTACAATGTTCTCAATATTTTGTAATTCTTTTAGGGCTTTTCGTTCTCTTTCAGTTAGGTTGTCCTCACACAGAAAGGAGGACCAGTCGATGACACTTATATCTCTAAGCATGGCCTCCAAAAATGCATGTGTATATCTGTTAGAGTGTATACTGGGCATAGTACTACTTTTTTTACGCAAACTCGTAAACTCTGGGATAATCTCCGCACGGTCCTCTCTAGGAATGTCTATATTCTCCAATAGGTTACCTTCCCTCCATAATTCATTTAAATCCGCTAGGGTGTCTAAATCAGACATTTCCAAATCTATTTCTCTCAGTGATTCTAACAATACATTCTCATTTTGAATATTCCTCTCATTTTTTTCCCCATGCCAAAGTCTCAAAAGAATCTTTCTAAGAAAAAGGTGAAGATCTTTACATATTTCAAATTCCTTACCAGGGGTAACTGGTGAAAAACCCAAACCACGATTTAATAGAGATATATGGTGTGTTGATAGAGGGAAGTCTGTTAGATTGATTATATTATTCAGATTATTATCTATCTTCCCCTGCGTTGTCTTGTATTGGGTCCTCCTTTTTTCTCTACTATTCTTTCCTCTCCGAATTTTCCTCTGTTTCTGTCCCCTAAAAAAGAAACCTTGGATTGTGATTCCTCCACTCTAACGTGTTTACCCATCTCATTGTCACTGGATAGGTCACTCGTAGTTTCCCCATCGGTTGACATAAAGGTATTTCTTCTCACCCTTACTCTATTCCTATTCTGTCTTTCTCTATTTTTTGTAAAGGAGAAAATTTGTTTCTGCTCAAAATCAAAAGTATCCCTTTGAAACTTTCTCCTTTTTCGTACTGATATTTCACGAAGTTCCACTTCTACCTCCTTCTTAAGACTATTATTTAATTTTTCAAATTCCTGATCCTTACAAAAAATATCCAATTTTTTGACACTCTCCTCAATTTCCACATTGAGCAAACTAAGCATATTTTTCTCCTCTTCAATTAATAACTCCATCAAATTCATTGAATGCCTCAGACACTCATCATCCCATTTTTCTAAAAATGCTTCGCTCTTAAAATGTGATGCAGGTGTTGTACGTCTGCGTAAGCCTCTTGGGACAATTTTGGACAGCCTATATGCCTCTAAACTCTGAATATCCCACTTCCGTCTCAAATGGCTCAAGATAAGTCTCCGATGATTTTTAAATAAACCATATATATCTCCTCCAATATCCTCTACACCTCTATTCATTTCACAATTCAGAAGTGCCGCAATCTGTGCATCAACCTCCAAATCCAGACAGTAAGCCATGATCAGGACACACCACTGATACCCTCACAATTCAAGAAAGAAAATATTTTCTATTTTTCTTAAAAAAGGTATATAAGCAAAAACAGGAAGGAAAAAACCCTCCAAAAATATGATATAAAGAAAAACGGATGTGGTTTTTACAAACCATACCTAAAGAACCCAAAATTGCAATATAATATAGCACGGTGCCATTTCTGATATGAATTAAATAGAAAAGAAAAAAGAAAAAAGGGATTTCAGAAATATAAATAGGCACTCTTGGGCTCAATAAAATTGAATAATTATTTTATTTCTTGAATCCAGATAATACCGGAAAGAGTAAATTTATACATATACAAAAAGACAATTTAAAAAGAGAAATCTCCTGGCCAGGGAAAGAACATACGAGTATTCTTCAAAACACAAGTGATATTACCTAATAATTGTGTGGCATAATGTATGTGTGGTAAACGATTTTACAAAAGAGTTTCCAATAGGAAAACCGCCATAATATGTTCACACCTGCGGTTTCCAACCATATATTCAATGTGTATCAAAATATTACCAAGAAGCCTGTTTAAGACAATGGTTAATCATATAACATGTAATAAGCCTTCAGAGTATAGGTAATATTACAAGAAAGATATAAAGTATGATGTATATGAGTAACACACATTTACAAAAGGATTTCTTGAAAAACCCCTAGACTGTATTCACATTTGCGGTTTCCAACCATATATGTATTTGGTAGACAAGATTGATATTACCAAATGGATATATAACATGATGTATATGTTATACAATTATATAATTGAATTTCAAAAATGGAAAAACCGCTGGACTGTATTCACACTTGCGGTTTCCAACCATATATGTAATATATATCAAAATATTGCCCAAGGACCTATTCGAGGTTACTGTTGATGATATAAACAAGGAAGATATTTTTTTCAACGTATGTAATATGTTTTGGCTCTCAACAATAAAAATGGCCTCACTAATTGAATAAATGTGATTATGAGCACGTTTTTTTCACTCTCATCGAGTAGATGGATAGTTCCAATTCAAAGCTGATCGCAATAGGAAGTCTCTTCCCAGACCCACGAGTCTGTATGTAGCTCTCAGGCAATTGAGTGTTCGAAGAAAAAAACTTTTTAATATTATAAGCTTTTCAATGGATTTTTACCTTCACCTCCGACATCCAATAAGTGCCAGAAAGACCATGCAAGGAGATAATTTACTCCGATGTAGAAAGTATAGTAGATCTCCTCAGGAGGAAAATTCGCCTGTATGGTCACACAATTGATTTAAAAAAACAGCCACGACTTCACAATTACTTCTCTTGGCGCCTTCCTCTATAGATCCATGCTGGTAACAACCGTTGTACTCACTGGGATAAGAGCCCAGAAATGCAGGATCATGCGCTGAAATTTCAGACGAAAAGAAGGCACTCCAAGAGGAACAGACCAAGCCGGGCAGAATCGCACGCCGGCAGCCGAATAGGTAATGATTCCAACGTATGTTCCTTTCCACAGAAGGTCTTCAAAACTGGACAGGTATTCTCTGGGCAGGGTTAGGACGTCACTACCCGCCCCATTGATTCACACAGCTGACGCGTTTCATCCCTGAACGGGATTTCTTCAGAGCAGTTTGACAATTACTGCCAATCACACTATATTTATATAGTGTCCCAACTTCATTCATTGGTTCCATAATCAAAAACATAATGTTTCACATAAAGATCTTGTGGATATTATATATTTAACTCTTGCATGAAATGCCGCCATGATATATATCTCTCAATTTGAATAGCGGACAAAAATATTTATATATTCAAACAAGCAATTAGAATATCCAAAAAATCAAAATACATAGAAAATATTTAATATTTATCCGGAAGAGGGTAATCAGTGATATGTCTCTACTTGGTCAAAAATGAGATCAATCGTTAAATTTAAATACCATTACTGCCTAGATTTTATTAATAAAATTAAATTGAATCTTCCGCTAATACGGTTAACCATTACTGTACAAACTTTACGATGGATTCATGGAGGAAAATATTTTTTCTTCAATAGGAGATCCCCCATTGTAACGAAAGATGAAACCTGTTCAGTTCTTTCAGCACATGTATGTATATGGACTATATTAAACAATACAAGAAAGTATATGAGATACAGATGATACCTTAGGGGAGGCAGGGACGGAGAACTATCACCAATTGAGGCATCAGTACCCGGGTCCCCACCGCCCCCAAAGCAGAATCAATCCCAATACAATAAATCTAAGTGTGTAAATTTAACTATTGAATTACATCACATTTAATATATGCATATAAAGAACTATGATGACTAACAGGAGCCATCCCACCCATTTGAGATTTTTTTATATATATATCCAATAGATTGATCATTTTATATTGGGAATAATGTTACCCACAATCATACCAATAAAGGAAGATTATAATTAAATAAAAGATATATAAGTTATCCAAATAAAGAGGAAATTTAGGATTGTACTTTCAGATTTCAATAACAGGACCAGAGGTTTTTTATATTAAATTCAAAAATTTTTTCACAAACAATTATCCTAGATCATCCTCCAAAGGTAACATAGAGAAGGTTCCTTTCTTTTAATCCAACATTTTTTTATATATCAGAGATAATATATATATAGAACCAACTGACTCTAAAGTACTAAAAATTGTGGAAGATACGGAGCAATCTTTCAGACCCCAACCGTTTAAAGGAACATGTTAAATTTAATTTCATTATTCAATCCCCAAGGATTCAAAGTTTTTAATGTATAAATCCACATAGTTTCCTTCTGAAGGAGTATTCGATTGAGATCACCTCCCCTTCTATCTTGAGATAATTGATAAATCCCCATAAATTTTAAGCCATTCGGAGATTGAGCATGGTACGTTTTAAAATGTGCAGCTAGAGGGTTAACCATTTCACCCTTGTTGATATCTCTAATATGTTCACTGATGCGAACCTGTAGTTCACGTTTCGTTTTCCCAATATATTGTTTCCCACATGGGCAAATAATGGAGTAAACGACCATGGTTGAGCGACAATTAATAAAGTTGTAAACTTTAAATTCCCTTTTATGTTCACTATCCAGAAACTTGTCTGATTTTAAGACATACTTACAGCATTTACAAGAACCACACATGAACATTCCTTTGGGACGTTTCTGTAACCATTTCTCATTATTTGGGGTCCTTCTCTTAAACTCAGAACTCACCAGCAAATTCCTCAAAGTAGGGGCCTTTCTTGGAACCATACTCGGTATATTACCTACTATTGAATTAATTCTTTTATCCAAAGTCAAATGTGGCCAGTTTTTAATCATCAGATTCCGAAGTATGTTCCAATGGGACCCATATCTTGAAATGAATCTAACTCTATCATCACTATTATCCTTTTTGACTCTTTTAAGAATTTCCTCTCTATTATGCATAGATGCCCTATTGTATCCTCTCTTGATCATTTTCTTGGAATAACCCCTATCTTCAAAGCGAGATGATAAATCTTTAATATAAAAAACCTCTGGTCCTGTTATTGAAATCTGAAAGTACAATCCTAAATTTCCTCTTTATTTGGATAACTTATATATCTTTTATTTAATTATAATCTTCCTTTATTGGTATGATTGTGGGTAACATTATTCCCAATATAAAATGATCAATCTATTGGATATATATATAAAAAAATCTCAAATGGGTGGGATGGCTCCTGTTAGTCATCATAGTTCTTTATATGCATATATTAAATGTGATGTAATTCAATAGTTAAATTTACACACTTAGATTTATTGTATTGGGATTGATTCTGCTTTGGGGGCGGTGGGGACCCGGGTACTGATGCCTCAATTGGTGATAGTTCTCCGTCCCTGCCTCCCCTAAGGTATCATCTGTATCTCATATACTTTCTTGTATTGTTTAATATAGTCCATATACATACATGTGCTGAAAGAACTGAACAGGTTTCATCTTTCGTTACAATGGGGGATCTCCTATTGAAGAAAAAATATTTTCCTCCATGAATCCATCGTAAAGTTTGTACAGTAATGGTTAACCGTATTAGCGGAAGATTCAATTTAATTTTATTAATAAAATCTAGGCAGTAATGGTATTTAAATTTAACGATTGATCTCATTTTTGACCAAGTAGAGACATATCACTGATTACCCTCTTCCGGATAAATATTAAATATTTTCTATGTATTTTGATTTTTTGGATATTCTAATTGCTTGTTTGAATATATAAATATTTTTGTCCGCTATTCAAATTGAGAGATATATATCATGGCGGCATTTCATGCAAGAGTTAAATATATAATATCCACAAGATCTTTATGTGAAACATTATGTTTTTGATTATGGAACCAATGAATGAAGTTGGGACACTATATAAATATAGTGTGATTGGCAGTAATTGTCAAACTGCTCTGAAGAAATCCCGTTCAGGGATGAAACGCGTCAGCTGTGTGAATCAATGGGGCGGGTAGTGACGTCCTAACCCTGCCCAGAGAATACCTGTCCAGTTTTGAAGACCTTCTGTGGAAAGGAACATACGTTGGAATCATTACCTATTCGGCTGCCGGCGTGCGATTCTGCCCGGCTTGGTCTGTTCCTCTTGGAGTGCCTTCTTTTCGTCTGAAATTTCAGCGCATGATCCTGCATTTCTGGGCTCTTATCCCAGTGAGTACAACGGTTGTTACCAGCATGGATCTATAGAGGAAGGCGCCAAGAGAAGTAATTGTGAAGTCGTGGCTGTTTTTTTAAATCAATTGTGTGACCATACAGGCGAATTTTCCTCCTGAGGAGATCTACTATACTTTCTACATCGGAGTAAATTATCTCCTTGCATGGTCTTTCTGGCACTTATTGGATGTCGGAGGTGAAGGTAAAAATCCATTGAAAAGCTTATAATATTAAAAAGTTTTTTTCTTCGAACACTCAATTGCCTGAGAGCTACATACAGACTCGTGGGTCTGGGAAGAGACTTCCTATTGCGATCAGCTTTGAATTGGAACTATCCATCTACTCGATGAGAGTGAAAAAAACGTGCTCATAATCACATTTATTCAATTAGTGAGGCCATTTTTATTGTTGAGAGCCAAAACATATTACATACGTTGAAAAAAATATCTTCCTTGTTTATATCATCAACAGTAACCTCGAATAGGTCCTTGGGCAATATTTTGATATATATTACATATATGGTTGGAAACCGCAAGTGTGAATACAGTCCAGCGGTTTTTCCATTTTTGAAATTCAATTATATAATTGTATAACATATACATCATGTTATATATCCATTTGGTAATATCAATCTTGTCTACCAAATACATATATGGTTGGAAACCGCAAATGTGAATACAGTCTAGGGGTTTTTCAAGAAATCCTTTTGTAAATGTGTGTTACTCATATACATCATACTTTATATCTTTCTTGTAATATTACCTATACTCTGAAGGCTTATTACATGTTATATGATTAACCATTGTCTTAAACAGGCTTCTTGGTAATATTTTGATACACATTGAATATATGGTTGGAAACCGCAGGTGTGAACATATTATGGCGGTTTTCCTATTGGAAACTCTTTTGTAAAATCGTTTACCACACATACATTATGCCACACAATTATTAGGTAATATCACTTGTGTTTTGAAGAATACTCGTATGTTCTTTCCCTGGCCAGGAGATTTCTCTTTTTAAATTGTCTTTTTGTATATGTATAAATTTACTCTTTCCGGTATTATCTGGATTCAAGAAATAAAATAATTATTCAATTTTATTGAGCCCAAGAGTGCCTATTTATATTTCTGAAATCCCTTTTTTCTTTTTTCTTTTCTATTTAATTCATATCAGAAATGGCACCGTGCTATATTATATTGCAATTTTGGGTTCTTTAGGTATGGTTTGTAAAAACCACATCCGTTTTTCTTTATATCATATTTTTGGAGGGTTTTTTCCTTCCTGTTTTTGCTTATATACCTTTTTTAAGAAAAATAGAAAATATTTTCTTTCTTGAATTGTGAGGGTATCAGTGGTGTGTCCTGATCATGGCTTACTGTCTGGATTTGGAGGTTGATGCACAGATTGCGGCACTTCTGAATTGTGAAATGAATAGAGGTGTAGAGGATATTGGAGGAGATATATATGGTTTATTTAAAAATCATCGGAGACTTATCTTGAGCCATTTGAGACGGAAGTGGGATATTCAGAGTTTAGAGGCATATAGGCTGTCCAAAATTGTCCCAAGAGGCTTACGCAGACGTACAACACCTGCATCACATTTTAAGAGCGAAGCATTTTTAGAAAAATGGGATGATGAGTGTCTGAGGCATTCAATGAATTTGATGGAGTTATTAATTGAAGAGGAGAAAAATATGCTTAGTTTGCTCAATGTGGAAATTGAGGAGAGTGTCAAAAAATTGGATATTTTTTGTAAGGATCAGGAATTTGAAAAATTAAATAATAGTCTTAAGAAGGAGGTAGAAGTGGAACTTCGTGAAATATCAGTACGAAAAAGGAGAAAGTTTCAAAGGGATACTTTTGATTTTGAGCAGAAACAAATTTTCTCCTTTACAAAAAATAGAGAAAGACAGAATAGGAATAGAGTAAGGGTGAGAAGAAATACCTTTATGTCAACCGATGGGGAAACTACGAGTGACCTATCCAGTGACAATGAGATGGGTAAACACGTTAGAGTGGAGGAATCACAATCCAAGGTTTCTTTTTTAGGGGACAGAAACAGAGGAAAATTCGGAGAGGAAAGAATAGTAGAGAAAAAAGGAGGACCCAATACAAGACAACGCAGGGGAAGATAGATAATAATCTGAATAATATAATCAATCTAACAGACTTCCCTCTATCAACACACCATATATCTCTATTAAATCGTGGTTTGGGTTTTTCACCAGTTACCCCTGGTAAGGAATTTGAAATATGTAAAGATCTTCACCTTTTTCTTAGAAAGATTCTTTTGAGACTTTGGCATGGGGAAAAAAATGAGAGGAATATTCAAAATGAGAATGTATTGTTAGAATCACTGAGAGAAATAGATTTGGAAATGTCTGATTTAGACACCCTAGCGGATTTAAATGAATTATGGAGGGAAGGTAACCTATTGGAGAATATAGACATTCCTAGAGAGGACCGTGCGGAGATTATCCCAGAGTTTACGAGTTTGCGTAAAAAAAGTAGTACTATGCCCAGTATACACTCTAACAGATATACACATGCATTTTTGGAGGCCATGCTTAGAGATATAAGTGTCATCGACTGGTCCTCCTTTCTGTGTGAGGACAACCTAACTGAAAGAGAACGAAAAGCCCTAAAAGAATTACAAAATATTGAGAACATTGTAATTAAGCCCAGTGACAAGGGTGGGAATGTTGTCCTCCTCAGAGAGGATGACTATGTCGGTGAAATTAGAAGACAATTGGAAACGGATACATATTCCCTTTTGAATGATAATCCACTGGATAACATAATGGGAACTTTGAATAGAAAATTGACTTTTGCATTGGACGAGGGCCTAATTAATAAAAATGAGTTCCAATTTTTAGAGGTAAGAGAACCCCGTATGCCTACAATATATGTACTCCCTAAGGTACACAAAAATAGGAATACACCTCCAGGTAGACCTATTATTTCAGGGTGTGATGGCCCAACAGATCATCTTGGCAAATATATTGATGAAAAATTGAAACCTTTTGTGCGTACACTTCCATCTTTTGTATTGGATACGGGGGATCTTCTAAATAAAATCAATAATCTGAATCTTGAGGAAGACTGTATCCTGGTAGGATTGGATGTGGAGTCCTTGTATACTTCCATCCCACATAATGTTGGCCTTAAGGCGGCTGCGCATTTTCTGGAGAGGAGGGGAGGAGACTGGGCCCATCAAAATGAATTTATTATTGAAATGTTGGAATTCGTTTTGAATTATAACTGTTTCTCTTTTGATGGTAAATTTTACCGTCAAGTTCGTGGAACGGCTATGGGATCCTCCTGTGCACCATCATATGCCTGCTTGCACTTGGGCTGGTGGGAAGAATTCATAGTATATCCTCATCCTCTTTTCAGAAAATGTGCATCCGTCTGGCTGAGATACATGGACGATGTTCTCTTGTGCTGGAAGGGATCCTTGGACTTACTTGAAAGTTTTATTGGTGATTTAAACTCCAATGAACTTAATATTTTTCTGACTTTCTCTCATAGCAAAGATCATATTAGCTTTTTAGATCTTAATATCCATAGGGAAGGAAATAAATTAAAAACGACCACATATCGGAAACCAACATCTGGTAATACCCTTTTGGCAGCAACCAGCCATCATTTTCCATCTCAAATTAAGGGGATTCCGATTAGTGAATTCCTTCGAATTCGCCGTAATTGTACCGATTTCAGGGACTTCAAAAGCGAAGCACAAGATTTATCATCTCGCTTTGAAGATAGGGGTTATTCCAAGAAAATGATCAAGAGAGGATACAATAGGGCATCTATGCATAATAGAGAGGAAATTCTTAAAAGAGTCAAAAAGGATAATAGTGATGATAGAGTTAGATTCATTTCAAGATATGGGTCCCATTGGAACATACTTCGGAATCTGATGATTAAAAACTGGCCACATTTGACTTTGGATAAAAGAATTAATTCAATAGTAGGTAATATACCGAGTATGGTTCCAAGAAAGGCCCCTACTTTGAGGAATTTGCTGGTGAGTTCTGAGTTTAAGAGAAGGACCCCAAATAATGAGAAATGGTTACAGAAACGTCCCAAAGGAATGTTCATGTGTGGTTCTTGTAAATGCTGTAAGTATGTCTTAAAATCAGACAAGTTTCTGGATAGTGAACATAAAAGGGAATTTAAAGTTTACAACTTTATTAATTGTCGCTCAACCATGGTCGTTTACTCCATTATTTGCCCATGTGGGAAACAATATATTGGGAAAACGAAACGTGAACTACATGTTCGCATCAGTGAACATATTAGAGATATCAACAAGGGTGAAATGGTTAACCCTCTAGCTGCACATTTTAAAACGTACCATGCTCAATCTCCGAATGGCTTAAAATTTATGGGGATTTATCAATTATCTCAAGATAGAAGGGGAGGTGATCTCAATCGAATACTCCTTCAGAAGGAAACTATGTGGATTTATACATTAAAAACTTTGAATCCTTGGGGATTGAATAATGAAATTAAATTTAACATGTTCCTTTAAACGGTTGGGGTCTGAAAGATTGCTCCGTATCTTCCACAATTTTTAGTACTTTAGAGTCAGTTGGTTCTATATATATATTATCTCTGATATATAAAAAAATGTTGGATTAAAAGAAAGGAACCTTCTCTATGTTACCTTTGGAGGATGATCTAGGATAATTGTTTGTGAAAAAATTTTTGAATTTAATATAAAAAACCTCTGGTCCTGTTATTGAAATCTGAAAGTACAATCCTAAATTTCCTCTTTATTTGGATAACTTATATATCTTTTATTTAATTATAATCTTCCTTTATTGGTATGATTGTGGGTAACATTATTCCCAATATAAAATGATCAATCTATTGGATATATATATAAAAAAATCTCAAATGGGTGGGATGGCTCCTGTTAGTCATCATAGTTCTTTATATGCATATATTAAATGTGATGTAATTCAATAGTTAAATTTACACACTTAGATTTATTGTATTGGGATTGATTCTGCTTTGGGGGCGGTGGGGACCCGGGTACTGATGCCTCAATTGGTGATAGTTCTCCGTCCCTGCCTCCCCTAAGGTATCATCTGTATCTCATATACTTTCTTGTATTGTTTAATATAGTCCATATACATACATGTGCTGAAAGAACTGAACAGGTTTCATCTTTCGTTACAATGGGGGATCTCCTATTGAAGAAAAAATATTTTCCTCCATGAATCCATCGTAAAGTTTGTACAGTAATGGTTAACCGTATTAGCGGAAGATTCAATTTAATTTTATTAATAAAATCTAGGCAGTAATGGTATTTAAATTTAACGATTGATCTCATTTTTGACCAAGTAGAGACATATCACTGATTACCCTCTTCCGGATAAATATTAAATATTTTCTATGTATTTTGATTTTTTGGATATTCTAATTGCTTGTTTGAATATATAAATATTTTTGTCCGCTATTCAAATTGAGAGATATATATCATGGCGGCATTTCATGCAAGAGTTAAATATATAATATCCACAAGATCTTTATGTGAAACATTATGTTTTTGATTATGGAACCAATGAATGAAGTTGGGACACTATATAAATATAGTGTGATTGGCAGTAATTGTCAAACTGCTCTGAAGAAATCCCGTTCAGGGATGAAACGCGTCAGCTGTGTGAATCAATGGGGCGGGTAGTGACGTCCTAACCCTGCCCAGAGAATACCTGTCCAGTTTTGAAGACCTTCTGTGGAAAGGAACATACGTTGGAATCATTACCTATTCGGCTGCCGGCGTGCGATTCTGCCCGGCTTGGTCTGTTCCTCTTGGAGTGCCTTCTTTTCGTCTGAAATTTCAGCGCATGATCCTGCATTTCTGGGCTCTTATCCCAGTGAGTACAACGGTTGTTACCAGCATGGATCTATAGAGGAAGGCGCCAAGAGAAGTAATTGTGAAGTCGTGGCTGTTTTTTTAAATCAATTGTGTGACCATACAGGCGAATTTTCCTCCTGAGGAGATCTACTATACTTTCTACATCGGAGTAAATTATCTCCTTGCATGGTCTTTCTGGCACTTATTGGATGTCGGAGGTGAAGGTAAAAATCCATTGAAAAGCTTATAATATTAAAAAGTTTTTTTCTTCGAACACTCAATTGCCTGAGAGCTACATACAGACTCGTGGGTCTGGGAAGAGACTTCCTATTGCGATCAGCTTTGAATTGGAACTATCCATCTACTCGATGAGAGTGAAAAAAACGTGCTCATAATCACATTTATTCAATTAGTGAGGCCATTTTTATTGTTGAGAGCCAAAACATATTACATACGTTGAAAAAAATATCTTCCTTGTTTATATCATCAACAGTAACCTCGAATAGGTCCTTGGGCAATATTTTGATATATATTACATATATGGTTGGAAACCGCAAGTGTGAATACAGTCCAGCGGTTTTTCCATTTTTGAAATTCAATTATATAATTGTATAACATATACATCATGTTATATATCCATTTGGTAATATCAATCTTGTCTACCAAATACATATATGGTTGGAAACCGCAAATGTGAATACAGTCTAGGGGTTTTTCAAGAAATCCTTTTGTAAATGTGTGTTACTCATATACATCATACTTTATATCTTTCTTGTAATATTACCTATACTCTGAAGGCTTATTACATGTTATATGATTAACCATTGTCTTAAACAGGCTTCTTGGTAATATTTTGATACACATTGAATATATGGTTGGAAACCGCAGGTGTGAACATATTATGGCGGTTTTCCTATTGGAAACTCTTTTGTAAAATCGTTTACCACACATACATTATGTCACACAATTATTAGGTTATACTACTTGTGTTTTGAATAATACTCGTATGTTCTTTCCCTGGCCAGGAGATTTCTCTTTTTAAATTGTCTTTTTGTATATGTATAAATTTACTCTTTCCGGTATTATCTGGATTCAAGAAATAAAATAATTATTCAATTTTATTGAGCCCAAGAGTGCCTATTTATATTTCTGAAATCCCTTTTTTCTTTTTTCTTTTCTATACCTCCATTTATACCTTCATTCATATTTCCATCCATATCTCCATCCATATCTCCAACCAGACCTCCATCTTCATCTTTACATTGATCCATACCTTCATCTATACCTTTATGTAAACCTCCATTCATATCTCCAGCTATACTTTAATTCATTTCTCCATCCATCCCTTCACCCATACACATTCATAACTCCCTCTATACCTTCTCAACCTTATCAATCTAACAGTCTTTCCTCCATCATGTCCCCAAGTTAAGCGCCACCATGAGACCTTTGTCCCAGTGTCAGGAAAGAAGGTTTACCATAGACACCCCCCCCCCCCCATCTCTACCATTATTATCTGGGATTGAGTAACAGTGATGATTAACAAGGTCACAAGGGATTTCTATCTGTCATCTAAATGTCGCTGCAAATATTTTCTCAAGCTCCAGTAAATTCTTTCTAAGTAACTGAAAATGAGCTCAAAGCAAAACAAATGAGCTCAAAAGATCAAAAGATGTCCTCTACATTATAAATATTTGTTTACTGACCCCAAATCCTGTATGTGACTCCTGTCCAGCCCCCGAGTCACATGGAATAATGGACGAATAACCCTGACACAACGTAATAGTACCAGAATACAATCCTGCACAGAAAGAAGACAACCAATCACAACACAGATGCTGAAATGGAAGCGCCATATTAATACTGGTATAACCTGGGCATCTTCTGTATATAATTATATATGTACAGCTGGTATAAGTTATACATCTTCTTGTATATAGTGATATGGAGCATGCTGGTATAACCTGGGTATCTTCTGTATATAATTATATATCTACAGCTGGTATAAGTTATACATCTTCCTGTATATAGTGATATGGAGCATGCTGGTATAACCTGGGTATCTTCTGTATATAATTATATATGTACAGCTGGTATAAGTTATACATCTTCTTGTATATAGTGATATGGAGCATGCTGGTATAACCTGGGTATCTTCTGTATATAATTATATATGTACTGCTGGTATAAGTTATACATCTTCTTGTATGTAGTGATATGGAGCATGCTGGTATAACCTGGGTATCTTCTGTATATAATTATATATGTACAGCTGGTATAAGTTATACATCTTCTTGTATATAGAGATATGGAGCATGCTGGTATAACCTGGGTATCTCCTGTATATCATTATATATGTACAGCTGTTATAACCTGGGTATCTTCTGTATATAATTATATATGTACAGCTGGTATAAGTTATACATCTTCCTGTATATAGTGATATGGAAAATGCCGGTATAACCTGGGTATCTTCTGTATATATTGTATATGTACAGCTGGTATAAGCTATACATCTTCCTGTATATAGTGATATGGAGCATGCTGGTATAACCTGGGTATCTTCTGTATATAATTATATATGTACAGCTAGTATAAGTTATACATCTTCTTGTATATAGTGATATGGAGCATGCTGGTATAACCTGGGTATCTTCTGTATACAATTATATATGTACAGCTGGTATAAGTTATACATCTTCTTGTATATAGTGATATTGAGCATGCTGGTATAACCTGGGTATCTTCTGTATATAATTATATATGTACAGCTGGTATAAGTTATACATCTTCTTGTATATAGTGATATGGAGCATGCTGGTATAACCTGGGCATCTTCTGTATATAATTATATATGTGCAGCTGGTATAAGTTATACATCTTCTTGTATATAGTGATATGGAGCATGCTGGTATAACCTGGGCATCTTCTGTATATAATTATATATGTGCAGCTGGTATAAGTTATACATCTTCTTGTATATAGTGATATGGAGCATGCTGGTATAACCTGGGTATCTTCTGTATATAATTCTATATGCACAGCTGGTATAAGTTATACATCTTCTTGTATATAGTGATATGGAGCATGCTGGTATAACCTGGGTATCTTCTGTATACAATTATATATGTACAGCTGGTATAAGTTATACATCTTCTTGTATATAGTGATATTGAGCATGCTGGTATAACCTGGGTATCTTCTGTATATAATTATATATGTACAGCTGGTATAAGTTATACATCTTCTTGTATATAGAGATATGGAGCATGCTGGTATAACCTGGGTATCTCCTGTATATCATTATATATGTACAGCTGTTATAACCTGGGTATCTTCTGTATATAATTATATATGTACAGCTGGTATAAGTTATACATCTTCCTGTATATAGTGATATGGAACATGCCGGTATAACCTGGGTATCTTCTGTATATAATTGTATATGTACAGCTGGTATAAGCTATACATCTTCCTGTATATAGTGATATGGAGCATGCTGGTATAACCTGGGTATCTTCTGTATATAATTATATATGTACAGCTAGTATAAGTTATACATCTTCTTGTATATAGTGATATGGAGCATGCTGGTATAACCTGGGTATCTTCTGTATACAATTATATATGTACAGCTGGTATAAGTTATACATCTTCTTGTATATAGTGATATTGAGCATGCTGGTATAACCTGGGCATCTTCTGTATATAATTATATATGTGCAGCTGGTATAAGTTATACATCTTCTTGTATATAGTGATATGGAGCATGCTGGTATAACCTGGGCATCTTCTGTATATAATTATATATGTGCAGCTGGTATAAGTTATACATCTTCTTGTATATAGTGATATGGAGCATGCTGGTATAACCTGGGTATCTTCTGTATATAATTCTATATGCACAGCTGGTATAAGTTATACATCTTCTTGTATATAGTGATATGGAGCATGCTTGTATAACCTGGATATCTTCTGTATATAATTATATATGTACAGCTGGTATAAGTTATATATCTTCTTGTATATAGTGATATGGAGCATGCTGGTATAACCTGGGTATCTTCTGTATACAATTATATATGTACAGCTGGTATAAGTTATAGATCTTCTTGTATATAGTGATATGGACCATGCTGGTATAACCTGGATATCTTCTGTATATAATTATATATGTACAACTGGTATAAGTTATACATCTTCTTGTATATAGTGATATGGAGCATGCTGGTATAACCTGGGTATCTTCTGTATACAATTATATATGTACAGCTGGTATAAGTTATAGATCTTCTTGTATATAGTGATATGGAGCATGCTGGTATAACCTGGATATCTTCTGTATATAATTATATATGTACAGCTGGTATAAGTTATACATCTTCTTGTATATAGTGATATGGAGCATGCTGGTATAACCTGGGTATCTTCTGTATATAATTATATATGTACAGCTGGTATAAGTTATACATCTTCCTGTATATAGTGATATGGAGCATGCTGGTATAACCTGGGTATCTTCTGTATATAATTATATATGTACAGCTAGTATAAGTTATACATCTTCTTGTATATAGTGATATGGAGCATGCTGGTATAACCTGGGTATCTTCTGTATACAATTATATATGTACAGCTGGTATAAGTTATACATCTTCTTGTATATAGTGATATTGAGCATGCTGGTATAACCTGGGCATCTTCTGTATATAATTATATATGTGCAGCTGGTATAAGTTATACATCTTCTTGTATATAGTGATATGGAGCATGCTGGTATAACCTGGGCATCTTCTGTATATAATTATATATGTGCAGCTGGTATAAGTTATACATCTTCTTGTATATAGTGATATGGAGCATGCTGGTATAACCTGGGTATCTTCTGTATATAATTCTATATGCACAGCTGGTATAAGTTATACATCTTCTTGTATATAGTGATATGGAGCATGCTGGTATAACCTGGATATCTTCTGTATATAATTATATATGTACAGCTGGTATAAGTTATACATCTTCTTGTATATAGTGATATGGAGCATGCTGGTATAACCTGGATATCTTCTGTATATAATTATATATGTACAGCTGGTATAAGTTATATATCTTCTTGTATATAGTGATATGGAGCATGCTGGTATAACCTGGGTATCTTCTGTATATAATTATATATGCACAGCTGGTATAAGTTATACATCTTCTTGTATATAGTGATATGGAGCATGCTGGTATAACCTGGATATCTTCTGTATATAATTATATATGTACAGCTGGTATAAGTTATACATCTTCTTGTATATAGTGATATGGAGCATGCTGGTATAACCTGGGTATCTTCTGTATACAATTATATATGTACAGCTGGTATAAGTTATAGATCTTCTTGTATATAGTGATATGGACCATGCTGGTATAACCTGGATATCTTCTGTATATAATTATATATGTACAACTGGTATAAGTTATACATCTTCTTGTATATAGTGATATGGAGCATGCTGGTATAACCTTGGTATCTTCTGTATACAATTATATATGTACAGCTGGTATAAGTTATAGATCTTCTTGTATATAGTGATATGGAGCATGCTGGTATAACCTGGATATCTTCTGTATATAATTATATATGTACAGCTGGTATAAGTTATACATCTTCTTGTATATAGTGATATGGAGCATGCTGGTATAACCTGGGTATCTTCTGTATATAATTATATATGTACAGCTGGTATAAGTTATACATCTTCTTGTATATAGTGATATGGTGCATGCTGGTATAACCTGGGTATCTTCTGTATATAATTATATATGCACAGCTTGTATAAGTTATACATCTTCTTGTATATAGTGATATGGTGCATGCTGGTATAACCTGGGTATCTTCTGTATATAATTATATATGTACAGCTGGTATAAGTTATACATCTTCTTGTATATAGTGATATGGAGCACGCTGGTATAACCTGCGTATCTTCTGTATATAATTATATGTGTACAGCTGGTATAAGTTATACATCTTCCTGTATATAGTGATATGGAGCATGCTGGTATAACCTGGGTATCTTCTGTATATAATTATATATATACAGCTGGTATAAGTTATACATCTTCTTGTATATAGTGATATGGAGCATGCTGGTATAACCTGGGTATCTTCTGCATATAATTATATATGTGCAGCTGGTATAAGTTATACATCTTCTTGTATATAGTGATATGGAGCATGCTGGTATAACCTGGGTATCTACTGTATATAATTATATATGTACAGCTGGTATAAGTTATACATCTTCTTGTATATAGTGATATGGAGCATGCTGGTATAACCTGGGTATCTTCTGTATATAATTATATATGTACAGCTGGTATAAGTTATACATCTTCTTGTATATAGTGATATGGAGCATGCTGGTATAACCTGGGTATCTTCTGTATATAATTATATATGTACAGCTGGTATAAGTTATACATCTTCTTGTATATAGTGATATGGAGCATGCTGGTATAACCTGGGTATCTTCTATATATAATTATATATGTACAGCTGGTATAAGTTATACATCTTCTTGTATATAGTGATATGGAGCATGCTGGTATAACCTGGGTATCTTCTGTATATAATTATATATGTACAGCTGGTATAAGTTATACATCTTACTGTATATAGTAATATGGAGCATGCTGGTATAACCTGGGTATCTTCTGTATATAATTATATATGTACAGCTGGTATAAGTTCTACATCTTCTTGTATATAGTGATATGGAGCATGCTGGTATAACCTGGGTATCTTCTGTATATAATTATATATGTACAGCTGGTATAAGTTATACATCTTCTTGTATGTAGTGATATGGAGCGTGCTGGTATAACCTGGGAATCTTCTATATATAATTATATATGTACAGCTGGTATAAGTTATACATCTTGCTGTATATAGTGATATGGAGCATGCTGGTATAACCTGGGCATCTTCTGTATATAATTATATATGTACAGCTGGTATGAGTTATACATCTTCTTGTATGTAGTGATATGGAGCATGCTGGTATAACCTGGGAATCTTCTGTATATAATTATATATGTACAGCTGGTATAAGTTCTACATCTTCTTGTATATAGTGATATGGAGCATGCTGGTATAACCTGGGTATCTCCTGTATATAATTATATATGTACAGCTGGTATAAGTTATACATCTTCTTGTATATAGTGATATGGAGCATGCTGGTATAACCCGGGTATCTCCTGTATATAATTATATATGTACAGCTGGTATAAGTTACACATCTTCTTGTATATAGTGATATGGAGCATGCTGGTATAACCCGGGTATCTTCTGTATATAATGATATATGTACAGCTGGTATAAGTTATACATCTTCTTGTATATAGTGATATGGAGCATGCTGGTATAACCTGGGTATCTTCTGTATATAATTATATATGTACAGCTGGTATAAGTTATACATCTTCTTGTATATAGTGATATGGAGCACGCTGGTATAACCTGGGCGTCTTCTGTATATAATTATATATGTACAGCTGGTATAAGTTATACATCTTCTTGTATGTAGTGATATGGAGCACGCTGGTATAACCTGGGCGTCTTCTGTATATAATTATATATGTACAGCTGGTATAAGTTATACATCTTCTTGTATGTAGTGATATGGAGCATGCTGGTATAACCTGGGTATCTTCTGTATATAATTATATATGTACGGCTGGTATAAGTTATACATCTTCTTGTATATAGTGATATAGAGCATGCTGGTATCACCTGGGTATCTTCTGTATATAATTATATATGTACAGCTGGTATAAGTTATACATCTTCTTGTATATAGTGATATGGAGCATGCTTTTATAACCTGGGTATCTTCTGTATATAATTATATATGTACAGCTGGTATAAGTTATACATCTTCCTGTATATAGTGTTATGGAGCATGCTGGTATAACCTGGGTATCTTCTGTATATAATTATATATGTGCAGCTGGTATAAGTTATACATCTTCCTGTATATAGTGATATGGAGCATGCTGGTATAACCTGGGTATCTTCTGTATATAATTATATATGTACAGCTGGTATAAGTTATACATCTTCTTGTATATAGTGTTATGGAGCATGCTGGTATAACCTGGGTATCTTCTGTATATAATTATATATGTACAGCTGGTATAAGTTATACATCTTCTTGTATATAGTGTTATGGAGCATGCTGGTATAACCTGGGTATCTTCTGTATATAATTATATATGTACAGCTGGTATAAGTTACATATCTTCTTGTATATAGTGATATGGAGCATGCTGGTATAACCTGGGTATCTTCTGTATATAATTATATATGTACAGCTGGTATAAGTTATACATCTTCTTGTATATAGTGATATGGAGCATGCTGGTATAACCTGGGTATCTTCTGTATATAATTATATATGTACAGCTGGTATAAGTTATACATCTTCTGTATATAGTGATATGGAGCATGCTGGTATAACCTGGGTATCTTCTGTATATAATTATATATGTACAGCTGGTATAAGTTATACATCTTCTTGTATATAGTGATATGGAGCATGCTGGTATAACCTGGGTATCTTCTGTATATAATTATATATGTACAGCTGGTATAAGTTATACATCTTCTTGTATATAGTGATATGGAGCATGCTGGTATAACCTGGGTATCTTCTGTATATAATTATATATGTACAGCTGGTATAAGTTATACATCTTCTTGTATATAGTGATATGGAGCATGCTGGTATAACCTGGGTATCTTCTGTATATAATTATATATGTACAGCTGGTATAAGTTATACATCTTCTTGTATATAGTGATATGGAGCATGCTGGTATAACCTGGGTATCTTCTGTATATAATTATATATGTACAGCTGGTATAAGTTATACATCTTCTTGTATATAGTGATATGGAGCATGCTGGTATAACCTGGGTATCTTCTGTATATAATTATATATGTACAGCTGGTATAAGTTATACATCTTCTTGTATATAGTGATATGGAGCATGCTGGTATAACCTGGGTATCTTCTGTATATAATTATATATGTACAGCTGGTATAAGTTATACATCTTCTTGTATATAGTGATATGGAGCATGCTGGTATAACCTGGGTATCTTCTGTATATAATTATATATGTACAGCTGGTATAAGTTATACATCTTCTTGTATATAGTGATATGGAGCATGCTG